>NC_049980.1:31370519-31371993 GCF_000003815.2 Branchiostoma floridae | reverse complement strand
GACGCAGCAGATCGCCCTCCTTCGTATAATGTATAACGTTCTTGGTCTACTCTACTCTATGTAAAAAGAAATCCAGCGGTGAGCCAAAGATTTCACGCCGAAAACGGGGTTACCTGAGGTCGCACGAAACAAACGCACGCTCGTGGAAAATGACGTCGCGGCCTTGTAAAACCCGACCGATTCGATAAATTTGAGTAAAATCATCGGGCAAAATAGAAAAAAAAACACAAGGTGTGGTGGCGCCGTTTATTCTATCCTCTGGAAAAACTACTAGCATTTGATGCGGGAGGGCGCAACATCGATCGCACGAGGTAGGCATTCTTTTAATATTCAATGCCGGAAAAAAATTGGCTGGATTTTTCCATGGGCTGACGAACTCACTGGCTAGAGCCCTGTTTGGAAGCATCAAAACCCCAAAATTTTCATATAGACATGACTGGACAAATAATACCCGGGCCAGATCACGGACTGCTGATTCCCCGAGCTTATAGTTATAACGTATTTTTGGGGAGAGGGCGGACGTCGATTACTGAAAAACGGGAGTAAAAAAGGCAACCGGCATCCAATCTCAAGGGCATAATTTTCCTCTCAAGTTGCAGGAAATTCTGTTTTAGAGGGTTTGAAAATCCAAATTTTCCCGGGGGAGCATGCCCCCAGACCCCTGCCCCGACGCTGTGAAAAAATCCTGGCGAGAACACTGGCCCGGCCCGGCGCCCTTGTGCCCTGACGTCTATACATGTTGTATCAAGATTATTTTATCGGTTGTTTTTCTACCTGTTTGATGATGCCTGTCGGGGGGAGGGTCATGTTGATTTTTTTTAGGTGGAGGGGGAGGGTCACGTTAAATTTTTTTGAGATGGGGGGGAGGGCCATCAAAAAATTTTTTGATCCGACTTCCAATGCACCAGCCCTCCCCCCCCCCGATAAATATCGTACGGTCCCTTATGCATAGATGAGTGTAGATAGTGCCTTAGTGTGGCTGGTGGTGGTATATAACATGACCAACAAAACATAGTGCACAAAACAGGAATAAAAAAAGTGAAGTGATCATATGATTTCCTATATTTTACACCCAAGGCACTGATCAATCCTTACAGCTGGGCAGAGCTGGTGAAGCCAAAATGGGTGCCCCAATCACTATGTGCTCATCATCATCATCATCATCTTCGCCGCATGTTAGTATTGGTCACTGAGGCGGGCCGTCATTGTTGGCCATGCTGTTTTGTCCACTGCTAGCTGTTGCACGCCCTCCCATGTGCAACCCATCTCCGCAAGGTCTCTTTCAACAGTCCTCAATATGCCAATGACAATGTAATGAGAAAAGTTTCATATTGTTCTGTGTCTTACCAGTGTTAGAAACTTGACCTGCACCAGAAGTGACCCTTTCTCTATCTTCTTTAGCTCGATATGTCGTTCTCGCTCCAACGTCCGGCGAATTGCTTCCTCTGTTTCTTGCCTGTACCTCAAGTAGAAA
>NC_049980.1:31341061-31369661 GCF_000003815.2 Branchiostoma floridae | reverse complement strand
CTTGATTGTAAAGGGGGCTTTAGCAGCCCTCAGAGTTGTGCTTTTGGGGAAGGCACTTTACATGTACAATTTACTTCCCTGCCTGACTCATGAAGAAATGCCTCTTCAGTTAAGGTGCACTCTCACCGGACGTGGGGCTCGCTTGCGGCATTGTGGGGTTCGAAAGATACTCAACGAATTTCAGAGATAAAAAAACAAATTTACTTCCTTGTTGTGTATTTTGTCATCTTCTATGTCATACTCTTACGTATTATGCAAATATCTGAATTATAAAGAATCGGGGGGAAAAACAAAACAGTGACGCAGTGAAAGAACGCAGCAATGCCGCAAGCTTGCCCCACATCCGGTGAGAGTGCACCTTAAGGGATGTCGTCTTAAATGGAACATACATGTAAAGCCGGAAGTCCCGTGTTTCAGAACAGCCTTGAGCTTGTTTAAGAACCCAACACACTTCTTGAAAATAGTAGCCTAAGGGGTTAATCCAGGTGTGAGTTGATCAAACCTTACAGTCTAGTTACTGTAGTCCAGTCTTATGCAGATTAATGCATTGTACAAACCTGGCAATTTACTGGCTAATATGCAAGAGAAACAAACAAAACAAAACGGCCAAACAAACCCTGCCAGCTGCAAGTGCAGCTGCAGTAGAAGCTCCAGCCACAAGGCCTCCTGCTGCGAGGGCTTGATCCTGGATCCTGATGGTCGCTCCACCGAAAGCACCTACAGACATCTGCACAGCTGGCGGTGGGGCCTGGTTTCCTTGTCCCGGAGCCTGGAGCACCTGTTGGCCATGTTGATGGTCACCATGCTGCACAGGCTGAAATTAATGTCAAACTTTATTGCAAAATTGTAACAGGTACACTGTAAGGCAAAATAAGGCGTAAGACTACTGGGCCAGGCTTAGTCACATTTACCTACTGCAATCTATACCAAAGTGTATATCAAGCTACAGGTGAGTTAAAGCCATGCAATATATGAGAGAATGTACAATTACCGAAACAGTGTTGTTTCTGCTACACAACCTCTGGGGCACCTGTAAATCGCATTTACACGTTTCACAGTTGCTTGTACATCAAGCGGCAAGCGTTTTTCAATGAAAAAAGCCCCTGCTGACGTCATTTTCGCACTTTCCTGGCAAATCAAGTGTTAAGTTCGGCGTGGCGCTAGTTCTCGACATTAGCACAAGTAAGTTGCACCAATCCGAAGATACATCCCAAGGCTTGTTTATTACACCGAGACCGACACCAAACTGCACAGCCTTATCTTAGCAGATGCCCGTTTTTAAGTTCATACCTGCAGGATATGCAGAATAGGCCTCCATCTTAACCAAAGATACAACATATGACTTCATTTTTCTACGAAATGAAAGAAGCCCGGCCTACGGAAACGCTTGGACGGGAAAGCTAGGTCTATCCTCTACCAGATATGACCAAAAAATAACATTTCAAGCGCTTCTCGTTGAAGTGCGGAACTTAAAACTGCAGCGTTCTTACTTTCAAACATAGGCTAGTGGCCGGCATTGTGACGTCACGAACTCAACTACGTTCTAGGTGGTTTCTACTGTTCATTCCAGTTAGAAATAGAGGGAAAGTGTGCTCCATCGCAAGAGCGGCCCCTTGCCTTTCCTTCTCACGACCAAACCTCTTCATTTAGCACGTATTAATGGCCTAAAACCTCTTCCATAGGACAAGCTTATTGTGACGTAATTGCTATTATGCGCATTGAATGGTATACTGGCCTGAAGGCGCAAAATCAACCTTCCGACACCGCAACTTTCAACCACCTGTTACTCGAGAAAGAAAAGTGGCACACAACTCAAACTTGGCATGACTATAGAGTATAACGTTTTAAAGTTATGGACAATAATAATCATAATTTGCATATATTAACGGTGCACACACCAGTTCTTCCGCGACAGGGGTCCGAGCTAGTGCGCGAGAAAAAAGTGACGAAAGGCTTCCGAGGGTCCATGTTTGAGTTGACATTTCTCATTATTTCCTGCGAAATGACATTCAACGGTTACATGGCTGAAAAGCGTAGGAAATGGTGTGTTTTCGGTGCAAATTGTGTTTTTGTCCGCGCCTTACTTCCGGGATATTCCTACGCCTGAATGTGATTAGGCTCGTGACCTAGATTGACCTCTGAAGCGCTGTGTTAAGCCTAGTTGTAATGCCGCGCGCCGTGGATGATTAAAAAAACTGTAGTACTAGAATTTTCTTTATAATTAGCTGGATTACTCGTTAGGTTTTCCTCTTTCTGACAGTATCAGTCGTGTTTGCCGGAAAAATCATCTTCATGTTTTTCTTTCAATGCCAAAATGCCCGATTTTTTGCATTATTTTTTACACGAAAATAATGTTTTTTCCCTCTGTTGAAGGATCGAAACTTAGTTTGTCTTGTAGCTAAAGGAATATGCTTTCACCAGATATGCAGTTATTTTGCTTCAGGATAATTCCCTGGTAGAGCTGGTCGCTAGACTTTAGGTTATGCCGCCTCCAATTGAAACCCCAAATAAACTGGTGTGTGCCCCCTTAAGCAGTGACAGTATAACAGTATACATAATACCCCCCCCACACACACACACAAAGAAAGCTGTGGCCCCACACCCTTCCAATCCTGTGCGATTTTGTCTTAGAAAAACTCCCAAGTAACGTGGGCCCAGTTGAATGCCCCCCTCCCCACCTGTCCAGGCTGCAGTTCTTGTGCCTCCATCCCAGCTGCAGGTGGGGCTTGTTGGTCTTGACCACCTGCTGGAGGTTGCCTTGCTGTCCCATCAGCCATTTTCTTGGAAAATGTTCAGCAGAAATTGCCACACTAGGTTAAATTTTCTGGATGTTTAAAGCAAAATTTCCAGCTGTGCTGAAACTGCATAGGAACAATGGCTGACGTTGTACATTGACCTGCAAAGCTGTCAATCACATTTTGTCCAACATACGGGAAATTATAGTTAATGTTTAACTTGTTGTTCAATGTTTAACTTTAGACCCTTCAGGAAGCTTACAATGTAGATGCCTTTATTTAGACAGCCCTGTATGCTGTGGTTGTAAGCCGTGCTACTTTAGTCACTGTTCATGTCGACAAGCATATTTTCAAATGAGGCAATATGGGCAAGAAATCAGCTGCATAATAATTTATACAGCATAGAGTAACATGTGAACTGTTGCATGCTGTTTTCAGCATCCGTTCCTCCATACCTGGGCACAGTTAGTTGTTTTTGGGACTGACAAAGTTTCAGTCATTCCATTCCATCAAGTGGAAACTTTTTCGTCATTTCTATCAGCAATGGGTCGTGACATCACAGGAAGAATTCCCTCCTAATGTCACCTCCCATTGCTAATTTGTCCCACCGAAGAGTACAGGCCTGGGTTAATAATTGATTTGAAGGTTACATACTATTGGAATTGTTTTCAGAAATAACAAATTTTTTACATGAATGATGGAGGAAATTTCATTTCATTGGCACTTTCCTTACATTGTATTTTAACTTTGATCATTTCTAAGTGTACTACTGTAACAAAAAGTATCATCATCATCTTTATCACCATGCTTGCACTGAGACGGACCACCATTGACTTCCTCAGAGTCTGTTTTTTGACGACGCCTCAGGGGAGTCGTCAAGTGGTATATATTGCATTCAGTCTGCAAAAATTCTAGGAATTGCACAGGAATTTTTCCACAGGAATGCAGTATGCTGGGTATGCACCCCCCCCCCCAATCTGTTCCAGATGTATCTCTGGTATGCAATGGTGGAATGTAGGTCACACTGGGTCCCTGGAGGAATTTGTCCTTTGAAACTTAAGTGGTAGACAGGGAAACTCTGTACAATGGATCACGTTGTCTTGGTTGTTATGTTATGTTATGTTATGTTATGTTATGAAGGATACATTTTCTTTTCTAGAGCTTGTTCAAGCCATACGCCACAGGCAGACAGGAAATACTTCATATAGAGGCCATGATCTTGAATGATGGCATCCAAATGGTTATCATATTCAGAGCCAAATATAATTGTTCAAGGCCTTATTATACTATCCAAGGACTGGAATGTTACGAAGTAGGACAGCCATGTGAGTTAGGTGCAAGAAAGTCATTCAAGGGCGGAAGTGCTGAAAACAGTTGGTTCTTCCTTATTTTTTATTCTCCACTACACACTGTAGTGTTCAGCTGTAGGTTTAGGTTACTGGCAGACCTCGTATATTGTGCCAGGGATAGTGCGACAGGGAAGTTCCAGTCTATTTCTGATTTGAGCTGTATTGTTGTTCCCCTCAATCGTCGTCATGGCAATAATATTTTTATTGCCAATCTTGTTGTTCTTTTTATGCTGTCCACTGAGCCCCCTCCCGACTGCAGCCCATCCCAACAATTTTCCAATAAACTGTTCTTTTCCAAGTCATAGCTTGTCCCCAACTTTTCCTTTTTCTTGTAAGTGCCACCCTGGGAAGTCTCAGCCTTGGCATTTGCATGTACTTATGGCTTTGTAAGATTCCTAATGCTCCTTTGTCCCTGACTACAGGCAGTGCAGGGGTTGTTAGAACAGGAGGACACAGATGAAGTGGAGAGTGAACAGTCATGTTACTGGGTACATCAGCTGTTATACTGGCTCTGAGTGTACATAGCTTTGTAAGATGTTCTAACGCTCCTTTGTCCCTGACTGCAGGCAGTGCAGGGGTTGTTAGAACAGGATGACACAGAAGAGGTGGAGAGTGAACACATGTTACTGGGTACATCAGCTGTTATACTGGCTCTGAGTGTACATAGCTTTGTAAGATGTTCTAATAAATGCTCCCGTGTCCCTGACTACAGGCAGTGCAGGGCCGGTTGTTCGAAGAGGAGGACACAGATGAAGTGGAGAGTGAGCACAATTGTTACTGGGCACATCAGCTGTTATCCTGGCTCTGAGTATACATTACTGATCTTTGTAAGATGTCCTCACTAATAAATGCTCCTTTGTCCCTGACTACAGGCAGTGGAGGGGTTGTTAGAACAGGAGGACACAGATGAAGTGGAGAGAGAACACATGTTACTGGGTACATCAGCTGTCATCCTGGTTCTGAGTGTACATTCTAAACTTTGTAAGACTAATAAATGCTCCTGTTTCCCTGACTACAAACAGTGCAGGGGTTGTTAGAACAGGAGGACACAGATGAAGTAGAGAGAGAACACATGTTACTGGGCACATCAGCTGTTATCCTGGCTCTGAGTGTACATAGTGCAGTAAGATGTCCTAACTAATGCTCCTTTGTCCCTGACTACAGGCAGTGCAGGGGTTGTTACAACAGGAGGACACAGATGAAGTAGAGAGAGAACACATGTTACTGGGTACATCAGCTGTTATACTGGCTCTGCCTCCTCCACCAGTGGACCAGGACAGTCTCGAGGTGGGTCACAGAAAGTTTATTTACAAGTTTATGTCCGGAGGCTAATTTCAAGTACATGGTAGAAACATCATGTAACAATGAAAAGAGATAATTTTGTTCTAAAAAGAGACTACTGGAACGCTACAGTTGGCTGTCTAACTATAACTATACAGATGTAAAGATGTGTATTAACTATCATTTCATGTCATACTAACAGGAGACAAAACATTTCTTAATGGAAATTGCACTAGAAAAATTTACCTGTTTGTTGTATCTGGCAGACGTACTGGTTAGAGAGCCAACTGCGACTGGTGCGACTTCTGCAGGCCAAGCCGCTCCACCCCAGCGTGCCCCTGCTGGTCCTGCCCCTGGGGTGGGGAACAGACCCTGGGGAGATGCCCCAGGGGTGGGGCACAGACCCTGGGGAGGACGTCAAGGAGAACCTAGACATCCAAGGGCTGACAGAAGGGGAGCTGGTGTCAGACTGTCGAGTCGTGGACATCAGCAGCGATGTGGAAGATGACAACACTTGCAGGAAGGTAACTATACATCTGTGAAGGGTTTCATCAAGTTTTAAAATCACTGACGTAACAAAGTTCTTTGTTCATTTGTAGTAAACAACCAGGTGTACCCATCATATTTGGGATCTCATTCTACATACTGTAGCAGCAATACCTACTGGAGTGTGGATAAGAACCAGTCAGTCACCAAAACGACAACTATGATAATAATACAGTCGGTGTACAAAGAAGAATTTTGTCATTAAGTGTTTTCCATAAATGTGCCGTGAGTGAGTGAGTGAAATGTATGCACTTTTAGTCACATAGTGATTTTGCTATATGTACTGGGTACTTTTTACTTCACCTTCAAATAAGCAAATGCATTGTTTTTTATGTCTTTTCGAAATCTTGTTTTCTGCAGTCTGGCTAAAGGCATTCAGAATGTCACACTAGTCTTTAAAATGTTTTGAGTTATTTTCTTCATAATTATGCTTAATGTGTTTTCCCCCTGTATGTTACAGCTATGTGAGGGACTGAGTTGGTTGGGAGATCGTGCCCCCCTCCCCCCGTGCCTAGAGACCGAGACCCTGAGAGATTACATAGAGAACAGCCTGGCAGGAGAGTTCTCCTCTGTCGTGTACCAGGACGCAGCACAGAGGAGGAAAGCAGGACTTCCACAACAGGTGAATTTATTTATTAGAGATCACACAGCATAATCGGCAGCGTGTTTGGTTTTTCATCTTGTGCCCTTCAAGGGAAAGGTGACTTTTGTCACTTCACTCACGTGAAAATGAGTACCTAGCTTCGTCTGTCCCTCTGATAGGACATTAAATGGAGGTCCCGTGTTTGGGGAGAGCCAAACCCCACCACACCTTTCGAAAAAGAGTAGGGGCATGCAAGTGTCTAGAGTGGTATCTACAGTGATGTCTACAGCAATAGGTCATGGTGCAGTGCATTCACATGTAAGGGTCACCTAGACAGAGTTTCCTTTCAAGGGGGGTAGTTATGATGGCAGGGGTGACTCTATGATGTTCCAGTGTGATGTTAAAAGAATGTTCTCTGGCCTCTGGAAGTGAACAATATTAAGAAAGGGTAGGTAGTAGGTAGTAGCCCATGATGCTAATAGGTAACATGCTTGTCTGGAAATGATGTCACAGTGTCTTAGAAATAGATGTACTGAAATTTGCACTCGTGTCTAGCCCCAAAGGTACATTTTTTTTAATGATAAGATACTACCTGGAACTGGTCCTGAATGTTCCATACTGAACCCCTATTAAACACATATATATTTTTAATCTTGTATTGTTTAGGATAGATTTTGGGGAATTTTTTTTATATATTAAGTTTAACACTTAACAGATAAATACCTGATAACCATGTTTTTTGTTCCAGACCCCTGGTCCTATTGTATGCCTGTACAACAGTCTAGTGGAGCACCTAGCCAGAGTAGCCAGCTCCAACAACCTCCAAGCCTTGTCCTGGCCTGTCGCTGAGTTTGTCATGACTGGACACAGAACTGGTAAGTTTTATTCAGTCTGGTAATCTTGGAGGACAGTTGTTTGTTTTGCATAGCCAGTAAACAGCCTTTAGCTGTGCTTTTAGATGTTTGGCCACAGAAAAGGCACTGTGATTCTATTATTTTTGTGGGGACTTTGTGGCATAGGTGGAAAGGAGATTTCTGGGGTCTCAATTCTGCAGTACACAGTAGTCATCAGAAATGCATATTTCTTGAAAGCTCAGTTCAGTTCATCCATGCATGATACGAACGAGTGCGTATCTATCATCTGTTATTTCCTGTATATGAAGTATACCATGCACAGCATATACATGTAACTAATATTATTGTGACTCATTCTTGATTACAGTGGAATGAAAGTGAGATGTGATCATGACTTGCACCACATGTCTCCTTTGAATATACAATGTACATAATCCTAAGAAAATGTCTCTCTCCAGACCTTCTCTCCCTGGAGTGGAACAGTGAGACCCAGCTGATGTTGCTACAGGAGCGAATCCTGGCCCTGCGTCTGCCCCCTGTACCCTACATAGATGGAGAAGGTGCTTGTAGCCAGAAATTTTCGCCTCTGTAGCCAACAGATTAAAAGATTCATAAGTGGTGATTTTGGATGTGTATGTTGCATGTATATGAAAGGATAGAATCTGGCGATCCAGCAGAGTTGCCCATTTTACTGGACAGGTGTAGATCCCATCTGGTTTCTGGGTTGACATCTTACATCCTTCCACAAATGTGGTAAAACTGAATAAATAAAAGAATAAAAGTACAGATCAGAATGGGACTGTGGAGGAATCTTAATTTTTAAGATATTGATCTAAACTGACCTGAATCAAAGTTTTGTAAGAATGTATTTAAATTAACAGATTCCAATCAGAATCTCTATCAGCAAAAACTGCCATTCTGGTTGATTGCAATCTCTGACATACCCGGTATATACAAGAACTTATTACACGGAAAATATTGTACATGCATAAAAAGCAAACATTCAGAAGAAAAAAATGTTGATGCCCCTATTGCCCCCACCATTGTATGTATGAGTATCTTGTGTTTCTGTGTTGACAGAGGATTGGTCATCAGTGTGCCAGTACTGTGCAGATTACGTCTTGTCTCTGCCTGCTGACTCCAAAGAGCAAACTGTGCTTCTGACAAGGTGAGCAACTTCATTGCATTTTCATCAGCTTAAAATGACAGTTTTAACAATAAAAACCAACAAACATAGGCTTTCAAACATCGGTGGAGGACGGAATAAAATCTAAAGCTAGGGACAGCCCTGATACAGACGTAGTTTGAGGACACGTTATCTGGACTACGTTGTACATGTATGATGTGCACAGCTGTTGTCAACTAGACCTCTTTTTGTGAGACAAAGATGTAAAGGAAACCCTTGTCTCTCCTCAGACTGCAGTTAGTGGTTGTAATTAGAACACAGCTTTGAGTTTGAGGACACATGTCAGTAATACAGACCTGGCTACATGACTGTATGATGTGCCCAACTGCTCTACTTTTGTGAGACAAAAAAAGTAACCCTTTTGTTCTTCCTAGGCTACGGTGGCTATTAGACAGAGTACAGACAGAGTTTGAGGACACGTGTTACCTGGACTACATTGTATAATGTGCACTGAACTGTTGTTAACTCTACCTTAAAAGTTTGTATACATATAGTTTTATATATATAAGACAAAGATGTCTTCTCTCTCTCTCTTCCCAGACTGCGATGGCTATTAGACAGAGTACAGACCGAGTTTGAGGACACCTGTTACCTGGACTATGATGTCCCTAACTGTTGTTAACTCTACATATACTGTATAAGACAAAGATGTGAAGTAACCTTTTCTCTCTCTCTTCCCAGACTGCGGTGGCTGTTAAACAGAGTACAGACAGAGTTTGAGGACACCTGTTACCTGGACTATGATGTCCCTAACTGTGAGCCCACGGCTGCTCACGTCCCCTGGACTCGCCTGGTGGAGATGTGTGTGAGCCACATGGTGCAGAGACTGGACTGGGTGGGGGAAGGTAGGGTAGCCTGATCTCTTAGCATTCAGCTTTCTTGTTTTAATAACAGTTACTGTACATTCAAGTAATATAAGTTGCCATGTGTGACTGAGTTTATATCTCCCTCATCACGGTTTGTGACTGGAGTAGATTTTTTTATCTATTCACTCACTTCACTTTAATCCAACGAGTGAACCGTTATGACGGGGCATATAAACTTAATCAGCTTTGTCCAGAGAAAGATCAGGCAGTCACAGAAATGTCGTTAGAAAATTATGTAGTTAATTTTTATCCGCAGGGTACTGTAATTCACTTTGTCTTCTCGGTACCAAACTTTCACGGTCTGAGAAAATTTAACTTGTTCTCGGAACTAAATGCTCACTGTCGTGGCAAGGGCACATAAAAAAAGTCTGTGAATTATTTGTTATCGGTAATGATAAGTTCACGTTACAGTCGTCACAGTGAAAACCGTGAACATAACAGTACATTGAAAAAATCAGGAATTACAGTATTACCTATGTCTGTATGTTGTTGTTTTTTCAAGGATATCATGTTGACGCTAGTGGTTTCAATATGAAACCATCCCCCATCAACTTCATATCCCTTAATGCCCTGTTTTCGAAAACAATCAAACTATTAACAGAATGGCCCTTCCATTGTTGCTCCCCAGACGGCAGTGTGCTGACTGTACACTACCTCCCCGAGGAGCTGTCAGGCTTCACCCAGCCCCCGGAGTGGAGGGCTGCAGTGGGGAACACTTCAGCTGAAGTACTGGAGCAGCCACACAGGTAAGCTGGGCTGTATGCTGCTGCATATCTCATATATAACGTTCAAAAACCTTGATGTTTTGTTGGAAAGATACTGAGAGAACTTAACCTTAACCCTAGTCCTGCGGTGCGCTACAATTGTGTTGTTGCACATGTGTGTGCATTTGCGGCGCAACAACCTTGATGTTTTGTTAGAAAGCTACTGAGAGAACTTAACCTTAACATTACTGTTCTGTAAAAAAATGCCTTCTTTCAAAACTTTTCATGTTTGAAGCTTTTTTCCCAACTTGACTCCAAAATGTAAATCAGATTCTTGCTCCTAAATGATTGACAGTGGATCAAAGACTGAATCATACTATAGACTACATTAATATATATAATATATTATGTGTGAATGTGTCAATGCCAATACAATTCATAGAAATGTATGCCCTGTTTATGATTCAATGGTGTGTGTTGGAATAACTGTTATTTTGTATTTCTGTATAGTTTGGTTGTTGCAACACAGCAGAGTGTGAGGAAGAAACATCAGGAGCTGTCCAGAGTGGAGACCACAGATACTAGTACAGCAGACACCACAGGTCAGTGGCCTACAAATATATGTCGGTTTAAACAATGGAATTATTCATACCCATGTAGATGTTATTATTTTGTTTCTCAAGGCAGGGTCGGACAAGCCTGTTAGCCCAATTGTCCAAGACAAATGAAAGTGCTGACTGGGCAAGTGCATCTCCTACCCCATTTGTCGGATCGGGCAAGTAAGATTTTTCCATATTGAGAGAAATTTTGATATACTTGTCACCTTTCACAGTCATAGCATCAAGCATTGGTCAATGTCCGGACAAGTTGGTTTGGACAAGTGAATTTTAGAAAACTTATCCAATCTTGCTCAAGGATTGAATGTACGTTGTAGTTGAATGTATCGGCGCTAACTTGTTCGAGGTGACTTTTATATTTCACTGAGTGGTTCTCCCTATTAGATGGAGACCTGAAGCTGGAGGACAAGTTGTCCCCTGCAGTATCTGCACTCATCAGGAAGGCAGAGGAACTCAGGAAGAAAATTGCTCAGGAGAGGGTGCAGACAAAAAGGTGATAGAACTAAAAGCATCATTGATGTCTGATACAAAGGTACATTATATGCATACTATGCCTGTTACTAACCAACAATGTACTATAACTGCAGATCTGTAAACGACAGGAGATACAATCAGAAGTATAGCCTATAGATGTCTGTTTCCAGGGCCTACACAGGCCAGCTTCTGGGCTCCAGTGCCAACATGCACCCAAGGAAATTTTACAACAGCCCCCCAAGTTTAAAACATTCTGAGAAAAGCAGATGCACCAGCCTGTGTAGACAGTCTGGCATCCAGGTGTCAGATGTACAATGTACAGTTGACATGCTCTTTGTGTTGAAGATTAGCTGCCTTCAGGTTTAGTTTTACATCCGTACTGGTAATTGTTGTCAAGCTCCCCTTCCAATGTTTCTCTGTTATTCTCCCCAGCTATGAAGACCAGCTGCAGGTTTATGTGGAGGATGGGCAGTACCAGCACCAGCCACCAGGGGTCTCTCCTTTCAGTTCACCAGAGGACATGGTGGGTGTTGCCCCATAAAGATTGTGTTTTTAACGATGATGAATAGCCTATATTAACCTGTTAAGTACAGGCATAAAGATAGTGACATTAATATTGAGAAATGGTGACATTGAGAGGATTTCTGTGTGTATCTGTATCTATATACATTTTATAGCTGGTTTAACAGCCTCCAGGCATAACACAACAGCACTGCAGCAGCTGGTTATATTACACTGAACAACCTGTCAAACATAACTTTTGCACATTTGGTATACATGTATCTGCAGGTGTTCTTTTAAACATCTCCTTCCAGACAGTTAAGTTTGATACGTATTATACAAGTACAGGCAATTACAAAAACAAAAGTTGTAAAAAAAGTATGCAGCCTGCCCGGTGATAGTAAGAGGACTTCTAATACTAATCTAAAACATTGACTCAAAAATGTACCCCCATGATCTTTCTCCTTCCAGAGAGACCCACCGCCGAGCCCCCCCGGTCCAGACCGCCTGGATCTGACTGCCCAGCCCCGAAGACTGTCCCTGGAGGAGAATCTGGAGGAGTTGAGATGGAGAATCGCTGCCGGGAAGAGAGACTTCCGCTTGTCGGAGCTCAGACTGAACTCCCTGTTGGACATGGGGGACTTCCAAGCCAAACACTTCCAGTACTCATGAAAAAGTTATCACAGCCACAGCCATGAAATGTTCCACCAGTAATGCTAGAGTCACATTTGTAAACTGGGGCCCCGTCGGGCAGTTGGTGGAAAAGTATTAAATGCAAGACACACTACAGATTTAAGGAAAAAAATTAGTCACAAACGTATTTGTGTACAAAACAATCTGTATTAGATACTAATTTTTTGCAAAAAGTGGCTGAGTACTGGTTTGTGAGAATTGTGACCATTGTCTAAGGCAATGATTTAGTTCATCAGTACTTGCAAACAGTGGAAGAGTCCATTCTGATTATCATACTATTAGATGAATTTTCATTTTAGAAGATTATGGAAGAAAAGTTAATTGATTTCTCTTGTTCATAGAAAACTACATGACTGTACATTAGATGAAATATTGTCTGCTTTGTAAGGAAAAAGGGCACAACAATTTAATTTCTTGGATTTCTACAGGAAATACTAGAGAAAAAGTACAGAACTGGAATCCTGTGCTGGATCCAAATGCTGCAACTGGAGCCTCAAAAATTGCATGCTAAGCTTGTTTAATGTTTCTTTAGTTTTGAACATTACAGGTTCTAGTACTGTCAGTCTATACAGAATATGACTAAGCAGAGGAACTAAACGACAGTGGAGACTAAAATTAAACAGTAAGTGCATTTAAAAATGGCAAAATTTTAATACATGTATCTAGGATTTTCCTCAACCATTTAATGTTTCCAATACATGGACATTTTTTTTAAATCAAGAAAAATGAAGCAGGCCTGTTCATGAACCAAGAGATTAGATTGGGGTACCTAAAAAATAAGTACAAAGCACAAACACACAGGAAGATGAAATAAAGGTGGAATTTAATCAATCCAAGTTGTCGTCCTCTATGCGATTTTCCTTCAGTCAGCACACAAGCAAATAATTACCTTGTAAATTACAGTATCATACAGACCGGGAGCACCTAGGTTTTTTTACTATATTCACAATGGAATGGTCCGAGTTTACGTTGCCGCCATCCAGTGTGCTATTGGCACTGGTGGTGTAGTAATCCCTCAGCATTGCTCTAGACATTCGGGTACAAGATTTCATCATAGCTACAAATCGAGACTAAGTAGCACTTATTGTTTGTCTCCTGTCCTAGGGACTAGCAGTATATCGTAAATGTTTACACAAATATTTGCGGAAACATCACTGTAAATAATGATGTCAGAGGATACATGTGCCTTCACGTACATGTATACGATCACAGGTCAATACAACGTATGACCTTTATCCTTTGAACCCGAGTCTGACTCTTGTTACTTACTCCCAGAGTATATTTCTAACATATCATGTCATCAGAAGAAACAACAAGAGGTCTGAGCACATCTAAGTTTTATATTTGTCTGTAATATGCTGAATTTCTCCAATGTAATTTACTGAGAAATGGCAACCAGCTAAAAGTAAACCTCGACCTATGTTGGAAGCATCACAAGCTGCACACCTCTCAGTATTATAGTTGTTTTGGGGCGAATGTACATTGTACATTTGGCAGCATCAACTAGTACAAGTTCAAAACTAACACACTTTTCAGCAGCTTTAAGCATCATTATTTTACGCTACGAACTTGAAAACTAAAATCGCTCCTCGTCTTTGCGGTGAAGTATTAAATTAAACGGAAGTGTACATAATACTTTGGTATCTATGGACCTACATGTATACTTGGTATCAAATTTGTCGGTAGTAATATGGGGCACATAGAAGTTGAAATACACAAGCTAAGCATGTGGCAATCCTTGCTCATCCAAGGATATACCCAATATGGTTCCACTGGGATATAATATGGTACGGAAGTAGAACCACATACGCTGAAGTTTTTTGGACAGACTAAATCCCATTAAATGATAACTTATTAAGCATAAAAACTAGCCTCTGCAGTCAGTTGCCATTACACTTGGTTTTGACTTATAATAAGTAGCTCTACTGGGCTTACATGTCTTACACGACAGAAATACAAACAATAAGGCAGGGACTTGCAATGATTTACATATCAAATCCAACAACGAAAAAATCATATCAACAAGAAGAATGATGAATATAGTAAAATACAATCAGTATAACTTTTAGACTATATAACTTCGAAATTATTTACATCTCTAAAGAATATCACATCTCTAAGTGATTATTTTGATACAATATTGGAGTAACACTAAGAAGCTTTTGCCATTTTTCATTTTGCTTTGGCCATACTACAATCTTTGCATATCTCCAAGGACAGCAGAGCCCTCTAGCAGGTATGATGCATATTGCAGGTGGATGCAACACTTGTCTGGCTGCAGATCCTGTAGAGAAACAATGACATAATTGTTGGCATGGGTTCAATAAAATGTATGTAAGTAGTGCACCGTGAGTTCTGCCAAATGTAATACTGAAAAGCTGTACCAAAGAGATAAATGACTGATAAAGATGATTGAAACATACCAAAGCACTACAACTTTTTTCTTTACATTTAATAAATGATAAAGCTTTACATGTACAGTTCACCATTAAATGACAATGTAATGATCTAAAACGTAATAAACGTAATAAGTCCACTTTGCTTATTCCGGAATTTCAAAGGAGGACAGAAACTGAATGGTCATGTCAGAGCCCCAAAACACGTGGAAGTGATTTCGTTTTTTCTCTTAGTCAATTTCACTACATAACGAGGCTCAAAGGCCACTTCAAGGTTAGTGACTGGGACAGCATCTCTTCTCCCAAAGACAAAAACTTCAATGCTGGAGACAAACTTGAAATTACTAGTCACCTTTCCACTAGACAGCGATTGCGCTGCGCTCCCACTGCGACCTTAATAGGATATGTGTAACCTTCATACAAAACGTAATAAAAGTGACTAAGAAGACAACAAAACACACAAAGTGTAAAAAGATTTGTTTCTTTTCTACACAATTCGTTGAGCGATCTGACAACTTTTAGGTCGCAGACAGCGCGGCGAGAGCGCCGTCCTAGTGGAAAGAGGATATGAAAAGTTAGAACTAACTGATTCAACAGGAGAAGCTGAGGTTACTTACACTCAATCATGACTTGTTCAATCAGAAGTAGATGACCTTCTGTTCCGGGGAGGTGGGCGTGGTAACCGGCGGTTCCTCGTTGTTGTTGTGTGGGGGCGGGCTGTGCTGGTCGTAATGCGAGTATGCCGGGAGGCTGTGAGTCCGACTGTGCGCCACTACGGTCGTGCTGGACACCAGCTTTCCCGGGATAACCTGCTGTTGCTGCTCCTGTGGGGGAGAATGTCTCTGGGTAGAACCCGGAGGAGAGTTTCTCTGTGATGGCCCCCGGTTGGGGCTCGTTTGGGAGCTTCCGGTGGAATGTAGACTAGACCCCGAGCCGCCGGAGTGCAGGCTCGACCCGCTGTTGTTGGAGAGTTTCTTTGGTATCATCTGCTGCTGTCCCGGACTGACGCTCTGCGGCCGCACGTTGTTGTTGGTCACCAGCGGCTGCTGCAGGTTGCTGTGACTGGCCAGCTTCAGGGGAAGCTGCTGCTTGAAGGGGGGGCTCTTCGGCCGCTGCCGTATTGCTTCCTGGTTGGTGGCGCTCATGAGATGCGGAGGCACTTCGTGGATGTGTTTGGAGCTCGTCTTGCGCGAGAGGGAGGCCGTCGAGCTGTGCCTCTCGAGCGTGCCCGGCGGCGTCTCGTTTGACAGTCCGCTGTCGGAAACCGGGCTCGGGTAGAAGGCACTGGAAGAAGATCCGTCGTTGTCGCTCCCCTCGCCGGTAGTCCTTACAATCCAGATATCCTCCTCGCCGTAGCTGGCGCTGGACACCGACCGGTACTGTCCCTGCGAACCACTGTTCCCCATGTCTCTGGTGGAGTGGTGGTGGTGGTGCGCGTTCACACGGAAGTGTTCTCTCTCGCGCTGGAACTCGGACCGCTCCTCCTCCAGGGACTCCACCTCCTTCTGCAGTTCCCGCTCCTTCCTCTTCTTCTGCTTCTCCCACTGGTGCCGCTCTCGACTCAACTGGTCCTGCAGGGGGGAAAATCACTGAATGAGACATTCTCCGTAACAGAACTATACTTTTGCTTATAGGTTTGATTACAGTTTTTCTTAAGAACTGTACACTAATTTCATTAAACAGTTCAGGATACAATGATACAAGATTGCATTCATAGTAAGGATGACAGATGTAATGACACTATTGCCAATGCAATCAATCAGTCATTTCTTATTCAAAATCAAAGCTTGAAGACTGGTTGTAAAAATTATCTTAAACAATCTACAAGCCTGAATCAAGTTAATTCTTACAGGTATCTGACAAAACAAATAGTTCTAATCCATAATAAACAAAATGTAGGTTAAAGTTTTCCTCAACATTTTCCTCTGCAAAATAGTAGGATGGATGTCTGGCAGGGGCTCGATGAATTGTTTAAATACACCACAGAATGTGCCATTGCTAAAAAGGTGAGAATGAGCACTCCTTACCTGGAGTTGTCTGAGTTCCTCCAGTTGTTTCTCCACGCTCCGTTTACTCTCCTTCTCCTGGACCTGCTGGTACTTGGATATCCGCTCGTTCGCTTCCAGCAACTGAACCTTGTACCTACAAAAAACACAAGGTGATATCACGTTTCCTCCCAATGCTTTAAGACTTTTGAAAGACTTTCTTAAGTTCCTTCCAGCAACTGAACCTTGTACCTACAGAAAACACAAAGCGACATCACGGTTACATCAGTGCAAAGTACTGTACTCCTGGTCCACGTGCTTTAAGACATTTTATAAAAGACTTTCTCAATTTGGCTTCCAGCAACTGAACCTTGTACCTACAGAAAACACGACGAGAGTGATATCACGGTTACATCAGTGCAAAGTGCTTTTTTGAAAAGACTTTCTAAAGTTACTAGTAGTTTCCAGCAGCTGAAACTTGTTGTATACCTACAAAAAACACAAGGTGACTTCATGGTTATATCAGTGCAAAGTGCTCTCGAAGCTGTAAGACTTTTATTAAAAGACTTTCTCAAGTTAGCTTCCAACGGCTGAACCTTGTACCTACAGGAAACACAAGGCGACATCACGGTTACATCACTGCAAAGTACTGTACTCCTGGACCACATGCTTTGAGACTTTTTATAAAAGATTTTCTCAAGTTAGCTTCCATCAACTTTCTCAATTTGGCTTCCAGCAACTGAACCTTGTACCTACAGAAAACACAACGTGACTTAACCGTTACATCAGTGCAGAGTACTCCTGGACCAGATGCTTTAAGTCTTTTTTTATAAAGACTTTCTCAAGTTAGGTTCCATCAACTGAACCTTGTACCTACAGAAACACAACGCGACATCACGGTTACATCAGTGCAAAGTGCTCACAAAGCTTTAAAACTTGTTTAAAAGACTTTCTCAAGTTAGCTTCTGAAGGCTGAACCTTGTTAAAGTTAAAGTTGCCCGTACATCAGTAACAGATGCGTAGGGGTGGCGTGGCGCCCATCTCCATTTCTGTAGCCCTTGGGCCACACATGTGCAAGTCACTACAGCAGGGGGCTGGTCCGCTGGTAGTGATGTGTGTTTAACTTCCATACTCTTCCTCATTAGTGCTGAGTGCTAAGCAGAGAAAGCAGCATGTACCATTTTTAAAGTCTTTGGTATGACTCGGCCGGGGATCGAACTCACGACCTGAGTACAGAATGCAAGGCGAACACTCTAACCACTAGGCCATTGCACCGGTTTGGCCTGAACCTTGTCCCTACAGAAAATATGAGGCGACATCACTGTTACATCAGTGCAAAGTGCTCCCGATGATCTAAGACTTTTTACAAGACTTTTTCAAGTCCTTGTAATATCAGGGTTGTCTCCAGCACCCGTCCTTCCCTTCCGAGACAAAAATTTTCTTGATGTCCATCCAAAAAATCTGAAGTTCGTGACATGAAACTGAATTGTTACATCGGTGCAAAGTGCTCTGGATGCTTTAAGTTTTTTTTATCAAGACTTTTTCAATTTAGCTTCCGGTCCTTGTATCAGGGTTGTCTCCAGCACCCGTCCTTCCCTTCCAAGGCAAAAATTTGCTTGATGTCCATCCAAAAAATCTGAAGTTCGTGACATGAAACTGAATTCTTCAACTTACAATGACAACAAAAATCAACAACATGTACACTGGCTTCTAAGGAATCAGTGGGAGAAAATTTACAGCTGGGGACTTACAGAAAATGCGAGGTGACATAACGGACAGTTACATTTGGTGCACAGTGCTACCGATGCTGCTTTAATATACTACTATTCCTCCACTGCCGCAGGCAAAAACATTGACACCAACATAAACAAGGACTCCCTGGGACTATAGGACTGGTATGAATGTTGTCGTCTAGGCAAATGTTTTTCTCTTCACGTGAATGGAATGTCAACAAATACGACACCCATGCGATATCGTAGTCAGGATGAAACCAATCTGAAGACCAGGGCTGTCACAAGCTTTCAATTTTTTCCATCCCACTCATTGTTTGGTTTCACTTTTCGTTGCCAAATCTGTCATTTTGAGCTTATGAACATATACATTTTGTTTGTTTGTTTGTTTTTATCTTATTTTACCAGGGGTGACATATGGCCTTATCTTGGCGCATTTTCATCAGTTTCTTGCCAGTGAATGAATGAACTTCCTTGGATTATTGAACAACAATTGTACACAAAACAATGTGTGGCAGCAACTATTATACAAAGAACAAAATAAATGTATAGATTCAAACTTAACATCCTAATTGCTAAAAACTAACAATACGGGCTAGCATATTAAGTTTTGATATGATAATGTTTCAATCGAGTGGGCTGAAGTTGAACTTTTCTGGATAAACAGGGTGAAACTTTGTCCTTCCCAAGAAGCAAATTTTCGGGCCGGAAGGACGGGTCTTGGAGACAGCCCTGCTTAAGACCTAAGAAAAGCCCTCTGATTCTAAGACTTAAGAAAAGATGCTGTTCGACTGACAGCTGGTGTTAAGACAGGAAATTTGTCCTGACAGGTTGGCTAGGGCGAGCCCACAGCAGTCAGATGCTGACAGATGGGTCAGGCTTACCAACACAGATAGACAACACACGCGGATAAAAACTAGGGCCCATGTTTGGGAAAACAGTCAAACCTGTACAAGTGACCATGCACCTCTGCCATTAGGACCACCTGGCCATTGATATACAGTCAAGCCTGTACAACTGACTTCCTCACACAAGGAACAACTTATTGACATGTATACAGTCAAACAACTTTCAAGTGACCACCTCTACAACACAGATAGACAACACACGCAGATAACAACTAGGGCTCATGTTTGGGGAAACAGTCAAACCTGTTCAAGTGACCACCTCTACATATTAAAGGATCATCTGGTCATTGATATACAGTCAATCATGTACTAGTAACCACCCCTACATAAGGACCACCTGACCATTGATATACAGCCAAACCTTTAACATGTAAGTAACCACCTCTACATAAGGACCACAATGAATATGAACACTGACATACAGTCAAACCAGAAGGACCACCTGGTAATCAAAATACAGTCAAACCTGTACTAGTGACCACCTCTACATAAGGACCGCCTGGCCATTGATATACAGTCAAACCTGTACAAGTGACCACCTCTACATAAGGACCGCCTGGCCATTGATATACAGTCAAACCTCTACATAAGGACCACCTCCACATTGATTTTTCAGTGATCTTGCAGGTTATCAGCATTTTATAACATACGAGATACGGCGAGAACCAATAAAGGACAACGATGTGGCCTTGAAGGATCAATTACGTAACAGTTGGTAACTGCAGACTGCATGTTTCCATGGAGATATTGGAGGGATGTGGTCGCCTGTGAACTTGACACATATCTTCTGACAGATACACGACCTTCATATGTCCTTGTGTCTTGGAATGTTCTTGCGTAAAGGGCTTCATCTGGGATTAATGTGACGAGTGAAAGCTGTGGACAACCTAAACCGATGAACCTAACATATAGACTAAGAGTACTAGCAGAAGTATCAACTTTTAAAATACTGAACACAAAGTTGAGGACTGTAATGTAGAGATATTAGCTTTGATGGGTGCCAAAGAATGAGATTGTTTTTGTTTCACTAAAGTTTACAGCTTCTTGCTGCACACAATCAATTGGTTAAAAAGGAAACAATAAACAAGTCTTCTGTCAACATTGCCATAGGGCCCCACTGCAAAGCAGTGACAGGAAAACTGAGCTGGGCAAACATGGATGAAAATGATAGAAAATGAATTTTGGCACTATTTTCAAACTCATTCCACAATGGAAGCACAGGACTCCTGCGCAAAGTTTCTGTCCATTTTCAAAAGTTGTCAATGTGGTGATAACGCGCAAAACAGATAAAAAGATTAACCCCATGGTACTGACTTGTGAACTTCACATGTCTTTATGAACAAACAGGTTCTTGATGACACAACTCTGGGTCTGGGCCTTGATAATAAACAAATCTGTGCAAAAACTGCTGACCATAATCGAACCCATCAAAAAAAGTGCTGAGTGTCAATTAAACATAAAAACTCATCACCTTATCATTGTGGTGGGAACAGTTTTATCAGGGTTATTTTAACAACATAACTAGAAGTAGGTCATGCAACATTTTGGAATAATCCTTCACCCCAATAAAAAGGCGATGAGTTTTGATGTTTTATATGACACTCAGCACTTCTCGCACAGATGTACTTGAAGGCCTAAAGCAGAGTCCTGTCAGCGAACTACTAGTACCCTTTTCATAGACACATCAAGTTCACAAGCAAGTAATAATGATGGGAGTATTCCTTTTTTGTTCTCATTGCAATAATGCGACGATAGACATCTTGAACTGCCGTTGAACTTGGAATAATCCTTTGACTTTTCTCACTGCCATATTGAGATGATTTTTGATGACAGTCACAGACTTGTTTCTTCAAATCAACCTCCTTGTTCAAATCCTTCATAAAGACACTAGACTCTCCACTTCGCAGCCCTTACGATTGTGTTTACATGTGCCCCCGACGTGCCCTTGGGAAAGGCACTCTACACGACTTTCCTCACTTCACCAGGTGTAATGGTACCTGACTTCGGTCGGGGAGGTAAAAGACTACCTTTACCTTCTGTCTGTACCGTGTATATAATATAAGTTAATATAAGTTTCAAACTTGAGTGCAGTGCCACATTGTCCTCGTCTGTCCAAAAGCAAATAGAAAAGAAAAACTGTCCTTGAACTTAGAATAAATCCTTTGGTTGTTCCTACTACGAAAGCGAGATGATTTTTTATGTCAGTCACAGACTTGTTTCTTCAATCCTTCATAAAGCCACACAGGACTCCACTTCGCAGCCCTTATGATGGTATTTACATGTGAACTTCGCACCTCCCCGTGAGCACACCAGTTCTCACGGACAGACTTGGATTTGGGTCCTGAGCAAACCTGAGTGACAGCACAGCTGTGGGAGGCCAGGGTCCCACACATGGACCTCAGGACTTCACAAGGAGCTGCCAGGAAACCCTTGGAGGTGTGAACGCCGGCCAGCAAATTTCCCCTAACAAATAAACTAGACCGAACGACTGTATGCCCCAGGAAACAACATAATTACAGAGACTTCTATTAAACTCTAGAGAGATCTCTGAAGAATTCAGTCTTCTTTGATCAGAACCTACATTTGTACTGTAGGGAACATTAACATTGTGATAGCCCCAAGTTTAAATTTGTAGAGACTTCATTCATTGTATTTCAAGCAGCTTTTGCCCCGGAATACAACCAAATCTTAATAATTGAGCACCTTTACATTAGAACCACCTTGCCAATGTGACCCCTTTTTTGTGGCCCTCTAAATGATTTTTTTTCCCATTTATTGGTTAACACAAGCATCAAGGATCATTGAGACCTGTCACCTGAGTTTACTAAGCCTAAGTCTTCTTGGGTCACAACTGTAAGTTGTTTCAGAGCTTTTAGACCTTTATGTTTCAGTAAAAAGTGACCTATCAAAAGATCCAATACTACGGAAAGTGATAGCACTAAATGACTTGGAAACCTAGATCAAGAATGAGTAGGATCCTTACATCTGCTTGGAGATTAGGTATGCTACAGCTTGTAGCTTTACCTTATCTCCGCGAAGATGTGAAGATCTCCAGCCAAATGACCCAGTTTGCTTAGGACAAGAAAATCAATAAAAATGTACACAATGTAGTAATTAGCCTGGATTCCATACCCCAACCTCAAGATATATCTTTCGTGTTGGGGTCTGGCAACATGGCTGTAGAAAGGTTCTTGAAGGCCCGTTGATCAGTGGGAGGAGAACCTAGGATTGATGACCACTCTCACCACAGGTAGCCAGCTACAACACACCACAGTTGGTCAGCAGGCTATCACAGTAGCGAATCAGCTACGTTATGGATTCAAATAGTACAGTTGGGGGTCTTTAACCAATCATGGCAGAGGTGTAATTACCTCCTGCTGATCCTGTGTTGTTCTATTGGTGGGGTTTTTTGCCCACTATAAGGTGCAAAATTGAGAAGAGTTCCTATCCCATCCGGCCAGACCCCTGCACGATAGATACTTGAGATCGGGCTGGGGTTTGGTAACCAGGCTATGTAGTAATCCCCATAAAGGAAAAAAGAAGCTCACCTTTCTAATGCAGTGTCCTGCTGTGAGATGGTGGACTGTAGGGACAAATGAAAGGAAAAGTCAATTAATAACACTTTCACTACAACTTACAAAACATGACTGAAAAACAAAGAGACTACTGTCAGAAGTAACAAAACAAACACTTTCTTCAAAAGTTGCATGTCGACATGTACCCAAGTACAGAAGAAAAGCCTTCTGGAAGAGAACAACACCTTTTGAAGGTAATCTCAGAAACTTGAGAAGCTGTAACAGGAAATCTGCCTCTCCACACCAGGGATGCCCTTCAACATCTTACTTCCCCTGTCTTACTGTAAATTCATTTACTTTCGCGATGGTTCAACTTCTCCGTAGAAGGCAAAAAGGAGGTTTTCGTGGTATTTCAAGTTTAGCTGTTGAAACAATTGTGTAATGCATGTGAGACGGATATTTGGGGTGTTGTGAATTCCCAGAGGAGCTAAAACGTGTAAATAAAACTGCCGCGAACGTTTCGAGTTTTACAGTGCTCCCCACGTCTTCCCACATCATGTCATCCCCTGCAGACATCCCTGCTTATCTGTACATTCTCTCCCCTCTCCTGCACAGCTGGGACACATGATCTACTCACTCCTCCAGGCTAGCACTGACCCAGCACAGGATTAAAACTGCTCCCTATACACTAAGTATCATGTGGAGTTACTCTCCAAGCAGAGGTTTGGCTCCGGCTATTTTTAAGATGTTTTTTTGTCATTTTTAGCTGAGACACATGATCTACACACTCCTCCAGGCTAGCTCTGACCCAGCACAGGATTAAAACTGCTCCCTATACACTTATCAGATGGAGTTTCTTCCCCTTTCTCTTACTCTTCAAGTAGAGGTTAGGCTTCGGCTGTTTTTTGACGTTTTTTTAGTCATATTTATCTGGCTTTCTACTTTGATATGCCTCTTGATGTCCGCTCTGGGGTCAGTCCCCACACAGGTTAGGCTGGCGGACATTAAGAAACATAACAAAACAGAAAGCCCCCAAAAAATGACAACAAAAAAAACTAAAAAAAAAAAAAGCAGGAGCCTAACCTCTGCTTGTAGAGTTATCATTTCGGGGGAAGGATATCAACCATCCCCTTGCTACTCTCAGAGGTTTAGCTCCTGTTTTTTCTTTCTTGTTTTTAGCCATTTTTATCTGGCTTTCTATTTTGTACCGTTTTCTTGACATGCAAACATGGTTGGCCGCAAGACGTAAAGAAAACGATACAAAATAGAAAGCCTAATGAATAGAAAGCCCAATAAAAACGGCTAAAAACACGTAAAACAGCCAGAGCCGAACCTCTGCTTGGAAGGGACCCCCTAGTGCCTAACCCTGTAACCAATGGAAAACTGGTAGCCTATATTTCAGTTAAAGGTATTGAATCAGAAAGTTTTTTCTTTTTGAAAATTTTAGTAAGCCTTATATTCATCAACTGTACTTCTCAGGGAAACCAAAGACTGAAAGAGACTAAATTTTGACTTTTGTGCAATTAAGTTGGGCATTCTTGTTAAAATGTTGTCAAATGCAGGGCCAAAGAAATCAGGGAGATGAAATGTACCAGGATGTCCCCTTACACTTATCATATCAAGTTTCAGTGAAAGGAAATGAAAACCATTAACTTCTTACCTGGAGGCGACACAAGTAGTCGATCAAGTTGGTGACAGAGGAAATGTGCTGTGGGAACAAAAACTGAGGTTAGACACGAAAGTTCGTCTGAGTTGGTAAATGACATTGTGGAAAAAACTGAGGTTAGACATATACAAAGGCCAACGAAAACAATGTCTTCATTTATGCTGTATCCCTATCATGATAAGAAAATACTCTGCAATGCAATGATTAAATCAATCCCAGATAACCTAAGACGAGATACAGTACATGAGCATGTCTTACTCTTTGCCTTTCTTTTAAATATCTTACTCTTATACAGTTTTGAAAAAAAAGCCATGCAACAAAGCATTTCTGTTTGAAAGAAATTTAAAAAAAATCTTGCTAAACTTTGTACACACATGTACATGTAGAAGCTAACCTAAAGTAAACCACATCCAAAGAACACAAATTATGCAGAGAATATGCCATAAAATTGTCTAAACTAAACAAAAGCCATACAACAAAGAGTTCGTAAAAAAAATCTTGATCAACATACAACCAAACTTAGTAGACTATATCCCCTGAACACATAAGGTACAGTACATGTGTATGCCATAGCAATGCCAAAAAGCCTACTTTGAAAGAAATGTCATGCAACTTGCAAATAAAGAGTTCAAGTTTGGAAAAAATAAACTTGATCAACATACAACCAAGATCTAAGCAGACTTATGTATCCCCTGAACACACATACTTAATCCCCAGCACACAGTACTCCCAGCACCAGCCACCACCAGACCCTGCCTCTACATGTATGTACTGTACAACTGTGAGGGGCTGGGCCACTGGACAGGATGGGCACAGTTATAGCACCCAGCCATATATGGTGGTGAGAGAATTAACAAGTCTGCCCAGCGCCTGGGCTCATGAGCTGGTAATGAGTTACAGACAGGACCACTGCTGGGTCAATAGGACAGGCAGGGGAGAGGGGGGTACACTACCTGGGAGGCAAGGACTGGGGTGGTGACAGGGTAGCACAAGTGTAGCGCCTGTCAGTGTGATAATTGACATGGCCCATTATAATATGTTGTACTTCTCCTAACAACTACCATCACTACTCTACCAAAGTCTTGAAAAACTACACTCAACATTTTGGATCCTGTTATTTTTACCTAGTCACTATGTCAGGTAGTGCTGTACATTGTTCAGTAAAAATAAGGACTGAAGTTTCTTTGGACTTTTAACAATAAGTCCCTGGTTACTGATTCACACATATAAAGAAAGAGGCAAGGACAGGGGTGGTGACAGGGTAACACAAGTGTAGCACCTGTCAGTGTGATAATGAACATGGCCTACAGTAGTATAACTTGCATGTCTTTACAGCCCCTTAAAAACTCTTGCGAAACTATACTCCACATTTTGGTTCCTGTTATTTTTAAATAGTCAGGTAGTACTGTACCTGTTAGATACAAGTAAGAGTACTGTACATTGTTCAGAAAAATAATGACCAAAGTTTCTTTTGACTTTTTACAATAAGTCCCTGGTTACTGATTCACACGTACAAAGAAAAGAGCTTGACACAAAGAAGTTAATGGCAAATCCTTCGTAAGGAGAGGTACAATGAAAAGTTAACGTACTATTTACACAAAAGGTTGAAAGGAGACAAAAGAATAAAAAAATACCGTACCTTCATGTAATATATGCCAATAGCCTAGAATTTCAGCATTTGTATAAACCTGATCTTGATCTTGTAAACCTCTTATTATAACATCCCTTTTCCTTCATTTCCTCTTAGTAAGTCTTACTTTAAATAGTTCTGCAAAGACCTTGCGTCAGTCCCCAGATCTGTCAGCAAACGATCCTCTCCTGAACTGAGAAGTTGCTAGTGGGAGTGACAGGTTTAGATAACCCTGGTGCTAGTCTGTCACCCTGCCAAGTACAGCATACAACACACCAGTATACCACCCCCCAAAAATGGTTTAGCCCACAAGGTCCACACATCTGGTACTTACATCTGAGCTGGGTGGTACCAATGAGTACGGGGGTGGCGAGCCTCTTCCTGAGATGTCCCCTGGGAGGGAAGAGAAGAAAGTAAAGTCATGGATCAGTTTCCTGTTGTATAAACCAGTAGTAATGCTGATCGTCACATCCTGTCACACTGCCTCATACATGGGGTCTGGAATATTAAGCTGTCTGTTTTCCTGGGAAACTCACATATGAATCACCAAGGAAAACCCCCAGTCCTATTCCTCTTAAGATAACTTCGCAGTAGCGGGAAAAAGAACTGTTTGCGGCGGTTTTTAGTTCCCGATAGGACCATGCACTGTAGTTTCTTACTACCGTGGATAAATTTTTGCAGTGGTTTTAAACTCGCAGTGAAGTGGCCACTGCGAAAACTGTAAACATAAAACCACTGCCCACATTTCTACATTTACATGTATCTCCAATTCGAAGCAGATCTTTGGAAGCAAAATCATGACTGTCACAGTCTCTGACTGACAACCAAGATCTATTTAAAGGGGTTAATATATATATGTGTGATATCTTGGCAGGCAGTCAGAAACCATGACAATCTTGCCAACAAATGATCTGCCTGGAGATTAGCTTATGACTTATGTTTCTTGTCATCCTCCCCTTACATGGATGGCACCTGGAAGTTCTCTATCTTCAAGTTTAAGGTAGCCTGGGTATGTGGGTTACCCATCTGATTACAACCGGGGAAACTCTTCTTTTTTTTTACGGTAGCGAGTGTATTCAGACTTCATATGACTATATCTTTATGACCATAGCTTTCGACCTTGTTTTCTTCCTTGTATGTACGTGTTTCTGTTCCTGCTTGGACTTCCTGTGACATGACTAATAGAGAGTTGTGGGCTGAAATGAAAACTTGGAAGGGACACAATTTCTTAGACAAGTTCAACGCAGGGAAGGTCCCAAGACTAAAATAATGCCTTGTCATTGTTTCATCAAATCATCATCAATGATGACATTTTCTCTATGTTGAGAAAAATGCTGACCTTTCAAATTTCTTTAAAAGTTGAAATTCAGTTGTGACTTTGAAGGTGCCCTCTTGAAAAACTTTCATACACTGTCATACATTTTTATGCCAACATACAAGTATATACAGCACTTCATACTATTAAAAGCATGTTGGCCAAAACAAGGCCCGGTAACCATACCATCAGGAGCTCGCTGCTATGTCTATGGCGCTGGGAGTGTACTATCAAGCCTGCCCAGGTCATAAGTGCATGCCGGGGAAGAAATTTATGGGATTGGTTTAATTTACAGCGAAAACTCAAAAGTCCAGCAAAAAAAGATAGGCTGACAGAAAAAGGGCGATGCTTAGCAGACTGGGCCAGGTAAAACACCCCTAAGCCGACCAGAGGAGAATGGCGACCAGGCTACCCCAAACATCGTCAGACTGCTTTGTCTATGCAAGCATCCTTTCAGCAGCCTGCTTCCAATTCCTACACCCTAGGTATGTGACAATTAGGTCCCAACAGAAACATCCCACAGTCAGGGGGAATGTCCTGAATGCAGTTAGGCACTGCTAACACAACAACATTAGTTTGGCCTTCAGTCACAACTACACTAGCCTGGATGCCAGACTGTCTAAAGGGCCTACAAGGGGTAGCCTGTACGCCAGACTGTTTCCAGGGCCCACAAGGGGTAGCCTGTATGCCAGACTGTTTCCAGGGCCCAGACAGGCGAGCCTGGGTGCCAGACAGGCTATAGTCTGTGGTAAAAATTTCCTTTGGGGCATGACTTGGCCACAAAGCTGAAGAGAGCTAGCTTGTGCACTGAAGGCCCTGAATAAAAAATCTGGCAACGAGACTAAACTTACACATGCTATACTGCTGACATAGGCAGACACATGCTGACTATAATGACTATAACATTCTTGGAAGTGGTTTTGTCCATCAGATTTCACCACCGTGATAATCATCAACATTGCACAGCAAAAAAGGTTTCTTTTTCAAATATTTTCTCCTACAATTGCAACCAACATGTGAAACAAGCAAAGACAGTGCGGACACCTTATTTCCTGTATGCAGTATC
>NC_049980.1:31335407-31340961 GCF_000003815.2 Branchiostoma floridae | reverse complement strand
TCCTATCCAAAAAATTCTACTGTAAATGCATTTAAGTTTGCGGGGATTTAATTTTGCGGTAGCGGGAAAAAGGACTTTTCGCGGTGGATTTAATTTTGCAGTAACACCATAGACTGCAGTCTAATAACATAATATATTTGCGGTGGTTTTAAGTTTGCGGTCCCCGCGAAAACCGTGAACATTAATCCACCGCGAACATTTCTGCATTTACAGTATTCTATTCTGCCCAGAACCAGCCAACCCCCCCCCCCCCCCTCCCCGTTAAAATCCTGGCCCCAATGAGTCATCCCCCTGTGCCCTGCCCTGTGACATCCCACCCTGCTCCTGACCACCTCACACTGACAGCACCTGCTGAGTCTGCAGTAACACTACCACTGAAATATCTCCTCAGCAATCCCACCTAACAAGTCTCCAATGAAAATCCCATCTGCACAGTCCAAACAGAGGGGCTAAATTAGGGCCTGGGGGGACCTTTCATCTGGAGAGAGAAGACCTCGCCAATGGGAATCACATGTGGTACATGTGTGTGCAGGAGTGAGTCATGGAAATGTTATCTCTAATGTCAGGAAAAAGTAAGGATCAAGTGGCTCTTGTTCGTGGGTCAGGGAGAGCGAAAGCAAAAATGCAAGACCACATTGTAATCTATAGGTCTGGGAGAGCTTTTTCTTCAACAGATAAAAATAAATTGCAAGACCACAGTCATTGTAATCTATAGGTCTGGTAGAGACATCCTTGTCAGCTTTTTTTTCTGACAAATAAAAATAAATTTCTTCCTGACATAGTTTAACGTGTGCACTATGCATGGATATGATTGAAATACAATGTACCTTGATAAGGGGAATGAACGCAACCTTAAAGAATCTATATTTCACAGCAATTTTGCTTGGCAAAGAATGTCAAAGCAAGTAACAACAAGATTATCAAGGGAAATGCAATACTTGTATTCTTTAAGCCAATAAGTAGGGTTTACCTAGATGGACCTGTTGCTAAGTCGCAAGGGTCTAGGTCAAGTTCTTCCATCCCCAGACAGAAGTTTGGCTGTTGTGACATAAAATTTCACCCCATCGCTTTAAAAAATCTGAACTTCATGACATGTACCACAAAATGAGTGGGACAAAAAAAAAGGTCTTAGCTGGAGACAACCCTATCAGAAGTACTTATAGGTACTTTAAGTCTATAAAGAAAATAACTCAAAGACTTTGAGTTATTTTCTAGACTAAAATAGTCTTGTGTAATAGACTACATATTAAGTACATTGTTCTTCATTATACGCTCTACGTAAAACAACATGCAGGATCCCTTGTGGAAGCAAAAGGGAACTCAAAATCTTTGGTCCAACGTGTATCTTCAGTCCATTACACCCAAGCCTTTTCACTAGAAGCTGTGACCATATACTGAACTAGTAAAGATTTGACAGATCGATGAACGAATTTCATATATTAACAGCAAATTTTCTTACGCTTTATGTGTTTGTAGTATTTTTATACTCTTTTTTGTAGTCATGTGAAGGATCTATAGTTTTTGTTTTTGTTGTAATCTTTTTTTCATATCATACAAAATGTACTTCAACACCTTGGATCACATTCTGATTATGAAGCCAAGGTTCACAGAAGTCCAGTTTCAGTACCTGTGCAGGCCCTCACCCAGGATCGCTGTCTAGTGCAAAGGGAACCTTAATGATGACGGAGAACTTCCTAATCAACCTTAATTAAGTGAGAACAGATGTACCTGTAGACATTCCTGGCAACGTAGTTGGCAAGACTCAGGTCCCATTATCCTAATCACCCCAAAGGGTCTGCATGCTCTTTTCCGTAAAGCGTAGGCACGCCTTTTCAATTTCCCGTAATTCGTAGGGAAGCTAATACGTAATTTGTACTGGGATGAAGCGTAAAGCGTTAGTAGCTTTCGTAAATTTAACATTAAACGTAGTCAGCTATCCCGAATTTAGCGTAAAGCGTTGTCTGGATCCCTCATTATCCTAATCACCCCACCTCCACAGGTCTACTCTGATCTACTAGCTCATTTGCACAATTTTTACGACTGCCTTCATCCCGTGACTGTACTTTACGAGAGGCTGCATCTGTAAGGCGTCTGCAGCCTATTTTGAGTTTCCTTTGTCGCCTTCCTTGATTTTAGTGTGTACATGTAATACCTATAGGGGGTGGTTCTGAATCTAGTAGTCCACTACTGTGCTCTGTTGCTGCAGTGGTCTAGACACCCTGCAACTGCAGTCAGTCTTTCTTAAAATTTCTTCACTGACTGTCCTGTTCATCGCAAGCTTCCATAGCTGCCATAGTTTCTTTTCTGACTGCAATGGTCATTTTGAATCTAGCATATGGCATTGTCAGGGATCCCCCCATGCAGACCCCCCTTTACCGATCATGAAAATATGGAAACTTGTTCATTGTCTTCCTCTGCAATTGTTAAATTGTGACTTCAGGATGCCTGCAGTCTGGGGACTTTTTTTAATACTTTTTTCACCTTACAACATACATAAATATAAGCACGACTTCTATAATCAACACAGAAGCTTAAAAGCGTGAGATCCTTTCAGGTTGAAGTACAGATTGACTTAATCCACACATGGTGGGGAGTGGTAACTGCTAACATCTGTACAAGGGGACCGCGTGCCTTTTCTCAAAGAGTGCAGTCAAACGTTCTAATTCCACTTAATTCGTAGCCAGACTTGCAAAATAGCAGTTACTCAAGCTACTGAATATGATTTTGGAAATGGTCAAATGTTTCCGGTAGCATCCACAACTTTTCATAACTGTGAATTCATATGCAAAAGTGGTGAAGACAAATTTGACATAGTTCAATAGATTCTGAGTTTATCAACATAATATCCTATTGAGACTGCTCAAATTTAACATCAAGTTTAATTAGAAGTTGTGTATTCTACTTACAGCATAATTGGTACAAATGTCATGAACTTAGTGGATGCATAGAGTGTAATTATAACCTCAGTGCACGACCCACATACTCTAGCTAGAGAATGGTTGTTGAAACAAACAAACAAATAAAACAAACAACCCCCTACCTTGAGAGCTGTGTTCACTTGACGTCTGTTGCCCGTCCTCTTCCATGTGCACCTTCCGACTCCCGCTGCTGCCGCGCCGGTCCAGTCCGACCTGCCACACCACAACGGGACATCAGTACCAACACCTTCTCACAACATTCATCAAATCATGGCGCAGAGATATAACGACAACGGTGACGTCCATTGAAACATTTTTTCTCTCCCTTCTACGTTATGATCATCATGTAACATTAGACCCGGCCAACAACTGCTTTGGTTATGGAAAAAGGGAAAACCCCTAGCCCCTGTATTGATGGTTACATGTAAGGCCACAGCAAGTAAATTTTATGGATGACATTAGGGCACGCATTAATTTTCGCCTGATTTCAGAAGAAAAAAACAAGAATCTTTTTCTTCTGCAGGGATGGTCAACATGACGATAAAGTACCAAAATGACCAAATATGTTGTATTGTCGCATAATAATTGTACTTGTAGAAGTGACACTTGCGAGGTATCCAGGGCTGTAGTTGTATAATTGAAACTTATTGGATAGTTGTAAAAGTCATGAGTGTGGTTACCAACTTTGTTGGTGATGCCAGTCTACCACACTAGTGTCACTTTTACCACACCAGTACATGTCTTGAATACAGGAATGAATGCCTTGTTGGCTCTGATACCATGTTTTGTCCCTTTAATTCTTGTTACAACATTCATCACAACTTTATGGTGCCTACTTTTGAAAATGTAGCCATCTTGTTTTTTTCACCCATCTTATTTTTTTTCCGCCCTATCGCACTATTTTTGCAGTCTGCAGAGGATGTCATCCATAAAATTTACTTGCTGTGGCCTAAGGCTTTCTAGACAGGAATGTGCAAGATGTAAACTAACAAATGTTTCATGAATCCAATGTCGAACATAATACAATACAAAGAAAGAAAATACTGTTTGACAATTTCATTAGAAGTCTTAAGATTTGGGCAAGACATGCAGTACAACATTCTCACACTAGGGGGAGCATGCGCACAGTGTGTCAGTGGGCTTCAAGTAACTTTCTGCATGTACGTGACATTGTACGTCTACTGGAATTGGGCATCATGGAGTGAATATGAAATTTGCTAAAACAGCAAAAAGTTGTGCTAAAATAATTGGCAGGATATGTCAAGAGTTCCATTGATAGTTTCATTGGATTGGTAGGTTGAAACAAGGAAAATGATGTTCTTGTGAGCCAATACAGCAGCCTGGTATCCAGCCGTATTATAACTCCCAAGTCTCTTCTGTCCTCTTCGCAAAAACGTCTGGCTTGGTTGATTTCAAACCGATTTCCCGTTACATCACTAAGTCGCTAGTAGCTAATAAATATGCATGAGATGCGCTCTTAGCTGGTGCTCTTTGGAACAAAGGTCACGAAGCTTGCACAATTTTGCAGGATGGTCGAATTGGTTTTGTTGCGTATCTGGGCAATATTATCGCCGATTTCCATCCAATTGCGAAGAGGACAGAAGAGACTCAGGAGCTATAATACAGCTGGATACCAGGCAACCAATAGAGCAGAAATTCACATGGACAAAGTTTCACTAGCTACATGTACACTCCTCGGATGTGATTGGTCTTTTGTCTTTATGAAGCAAGGAGGAGTAAACTCTTCAGGCCCTATGGAAGGAAGCTAGCTGGGGAGTTATTCACACATTGGCCGGACAAATTTCCTCTAGGTTGTGTCACAGTCAGCAACATCATTTTCCCATGTTCCAGGGTGGTTCCCAGGGTATTTTCAGAGCGTAAGGGTCAGGTACAGAGGGTCAACTTGGTGTAGTCATACTCATAACCACAAATAGCTTGAATGCCAGACTGTTTCCAGGGCTTGCACGACTCCTTGGCTCTAGGGCCAATATTTCCCCAAAGAAATTTTACAACAGGGTCCCTGAGTTAGACCTTGTTCAGGGTCTAGCTCATAGGAGCTAGTCTGTGCAGACCCTGGAAACAGTCTGGCATCCAGGCTAAGCCACACAGCAAGCAATGAAAATTTTGAGACCCTCTAACTTAGTCTAAGCAGACAATATTTCCTAGGCCCCTACGCTGATTGAAAGACAGCATAGGGGCCCAAATCACAGCATCATCTTTACTGGTGACAGCCTTGGAGACTTTTTTATGCTCAAATGCCCTGGGGACCACCTTGCAAGAGTTGTAGTGTAAGGGCCGATTTACACGAGGCAAAAAAATGGCTTGTCCTAACAATGTCCTATGACATTCGACGCGTGGCGTGTGTCCTAGGACGCTTTTTTGTCCAGATAAAAATAGAAATGACGTGCTGGGGCGCGCCGCAGTGTGGCACCTCCACCATGCGCCACAATGCGACACGCCACAGCACGTCATTTTCCTTTTTGTCACGAGCAAAAAAAGCGTCCTGGGACACGTTCTGCGCGTCGAACGTCATAAAGCCCCCTTTACAAATCAAGAATTTAGCTCGGCCGAGTTGGCACCGAGATCTGAATTACGAGAAGGTATGACCCTGATGCTGACGAAGAAACTCTGCCATT
>NC_049980.1:31292881-31335278 GCF_000003815.2 Branchiostoma floridae | reverse complement strand
CGCTGACAACTCGGCCGAGCTAAACTCTTGATTTGTAAAGGGGGCTTAAGACATTGTTAGGACAAGTCATTTTTTTGCCTGGTGTAAACCGGCCCTAAGAGCAGGGTGTGGAAAGGTGGGTGTGTCCGGGCGTGGCTACTCTACCTTGGGAGGGAGACTGAGGATGGGGCGCAGGGGGATGAGAGAGAAAGCCTGGAGGAGAGCCAGCGACAGCTGTGGAGGAAAGGCCACCGAGCAACATCAATCACAGGTGCAGGAAAATATCATCACACAGGTAGCAAGATCATCGTGAAATGACTAACCCTAGTTCACCTTCATCCGGTGGGTAACCTATATCCGTTGCTTCAAAACTTTTGAAAACAGTGTATTTGGGGATAGCACATTGACAGACGTATTTTAGGATAATTCAGGATATTGCAGTTCAAAACTACCACCTGTCGACTTGATATGCCTACATACCGTTTTTAAAAACAATGGATATACTACGGATAAAGGTGAACTAGCGTTACATGAAGCCATGAAAAAGGCAGTATCATAGAATAGTGCAATCATTGTCTAAATATAGTGAATAATTTCATCAGGTTGGCAGCTACGGAGGAAAGGCCACCGAGCAACAGTCTTCAGTCAAACACATGTGCAGGAAAATATCATCACACAGCCAGCAGGATATAACCATGAAAAGACTATATAGCACATGAAGTCATGAAAAAGGCAGTATAGTAGTGCGATCATTGAGAAAGTATAATGAATAATTTCATTGGATTGGAAAATGACTGGATAGCAACTTTCACAACCAGGATCTACATAGCCTGGGCACCATGCAGGTAGAAGTTTGCTCCTATGTTTGTTTCTGCTACACATTTGGAGAACTGTATATTCAAATCTTTTGGTGGTGACGTTAGTTAATGAGTGGATTAAGGAATGGATTCTAGCAATCAGATGCTGGGATACAGCAATCAGTTAACCATTTCAAGTTTCTTGGTTAGAAGAAGCAAACATAGGAGCAAGCTACTACCCGGACGGGACCAATCAGAGCCCTCGTACAAATACAAACCCTGGAACTTCAAACAATTTTTCTTTCATGAAATTATTTTATAATGTCTATCTACATGTATTTGATTATCTACTGTCATTTAACACATTAGCTGAAGGATTTACAATCACCTTGGCAAAATGGAGACCAAAACGTGGTGCATACAAAGCTTGCATTTCTTAAAGGTTAATAACATAGAGAAACAAGAGAGCAATGGCAGCAAAGAAATACTCAAGGTATACAGCATTGTAGTGGGAGGGATCACTAAGACATCATGTGTCATGTGCATTCTTACGAGTACACTAGCAGAGAGAACCTCATATATATCGTAAAGTCAGATCAACTGTTCAATCAACAAAGTCTGGTAGAGGCTAAACATGTAGAGTCTACTCCGATCTTCCAAAATCCACACGCACCTTGAACGACCTGTGTTCCTGCTCGGTGGGACTGATACTGTCAGACTTGCAGTGTGACACTTGTTTTCAGTGTTACCGGTGGACTTATTCAAGTTAGAAATATTCCCATCTGCCACTCTCCAATAGCTTTTGCAACGTACACGTAAGACAGGAATACCTAGGATGCACACGCACCTTGAACGACCTGTGTTCCTGTTCGGTGGGACTGACGCTGTCAGACTTGCTGTGTGACAACTGCTGTCTGTACCCGCTGCCAGGCTCCTTTCGAGTTAGAAATATTCCTAGCTGCCACTCCCCGATAGCTTTTACAATTGTAAGACAAGAAAACAAGATGTAGACGTACCTTGAACGACCTGTGTTCCTGTTCGGTGGGACTGACGCTGTCAGACTTGCTGTGTGACAGCTGCTGTCTGTCACCACTGGCCCCTCCCACCCTGCTGGGCAGGTCGGGTGAACTGCTGCTCTGCTGTTCTGCATCGTTCAGGGTGGAGACGGGGTAACGCTTCTTAAAGGAACCTAGCAGGGAATGATCAAGTTAACTTATTAGTTTAAAATATTAATCCTCCCTCTAAATTTTGGCACACAAGGATGGCGACCATCTTCTTTTCTATAGGCCTTGGGCTACACAAACCACTACAGCAGGGGACTAGTCCACTTGCAGTGAACATGTATCTATAGGGGCAGTGGCTATGTCTATTTTCCATAGAACTTGAACCACACAGGCTACTACAGCAGGGTACTAGTCCACTGGCAGTGGTGTATATACAAGGGGCAGTACCCATCTTCTTTTATATGGCCCTTGTGCCACACAGACCAATACATTGTACAGCGGGGGACTAGTCCACAGATAGCGATGTGTGTTCAACTCCCATACTCTTTCTCAGTATGTGCTCAGTGCCAAGCAGCAAAACAAGTCTGTGCCTTTTTTTAAAAGTCTAGTATAAACCTTCCTTATGCAAGCCAACCACTCTACCCCCTTGGCCATCAATGTACCAGCAGAAAAGAATGGCAATGGTTTTATCAAGATTTAAAAATGAAAGATCTACATTGGATTTGCAATCTAGGAGATGAGATTCGTACAACATTTGTACACTGTATATCTATTGTGCCACCATGAAGACTAAAAACCTTTGAAGCGTACAACTACAAGGCCAATTGAAATTAAAAGATTGTACAGTATCAAGTCATTGAAACCTTTTTTATCCAACAATTTAACTTCGCTAAGCAAACCCGAGCTGAATGTGGCCTAACTTTTTTTATCCTATCCAGACACCCTGCATTTCAGCTTTTTAAGTCATTCCTTAAACAGCCATGTACCTTTATGTAGAACGTATTCCCAATAATGTCCTGTAAATAAGGTAACAAGGCAACTTAACTCTGATGAACTTGTTATGAGACAACAACTTGTATAAGAACAGCAGGGACCAAGAAATCAGAGATCTAATACTACCCATATACCAAAATTCATTACAATTCATAAAAGAATCTTGAGTTACTAGGTGCAATTGCATAATCTAACTAGTATTTATCTAAGGTGCTGGACAAATTTTATTTATTATTATTATCATCATCATTATTATTAGTATTATTTTTCATTATTCCAACTACTAGACTACCGGTAAGTACTCTTTTTGCAGCCAGCGGCTGAAATGCGAGGAGCATACAATTGGTGGGATAAGTCGCATGGTGCGGCTGCCATCTGGCAATAACTCAGGTGCTAAATACGACAGTAAATGACCCAGGTGCAGCCATTGGACTGTAAGTTTTGAGCTTGTTGACAAGTGATGTTTTATAGTCCATTATAGATGATTTGTATGTCATCCTACACCATGTATATAATTATATTTATGTTCTTTTTTTTGTTTTCATTCCTATCCTTTATGAACTTAGAAAATTGTTACTGATAAGTATCCTGTCCAAATCCATATGTATTGTCTCTGTGTTTGTCAGCAGGGCTAGCCCTTTGTAATAGCCATAGGCTAGTTGGGCAGCCTTGGCTGTGTGTCCTGAACAGCCAAACCAATAAATAAATAAATAAATAAGTTTTGAGCTTGAACCACTCACAACCCTAGATAGTTAGACAGAAGTTGATACTGTAACACACCTCTTCCGCCGTTGGTCGACTCCTCCTTCGTGTCGAACCCTCCGAAGGTCTTGTTCCGTTTGGGTAAGACGGGTGAGAGGTGGGACCCACTGCCGTGCTCCCCTACACTGCTGACACTGCGACTGAGATGGCCACCAGGGCCGTACAGCGTGTTCTTCAGATTCTCAGCTGTCAATACAAAACATCATTGTTTGACTTTTCACTTTAAATTACATCAAGTTGTCATTGAGGTATCCCTGTGTTTCAGTACACAACAAACCTAAAATTTTAGGAGAAGATATTATCAAGATATCAAACATTCCTTTCATACCATCTTAATCTCCAATGCTTTACAAGTACAATGGCTGCTATACATGTACTATAGCCATACTGACATGCATGTGAAGTTGTATTTAAAAACAATGAAAAACAGTTTTGTAGGTTTCGATAAGACCCATCAGTCTTCTTTAGCATCATTAGAATGAACAGGCTGAAGGAGTCAATATGTAGCATGTAATTCTGAATCTACTCCTATCTATTTCTAATGGCTAAGACATTTACCTTCTTGAATGGCCGCCTGCAGCCATTTCTTTGCTTGCAGCTCCTCGCCTGTGTCTATGGCCATGGGGTACGTGGGCTTCAACTGGGGAGGAATCACAGTACAGAGAATGAATGTTTTTGTTATCATAGCAACCATGAGAAGAAGAAAGCCTTAGTTACATTAGGCTCATCAGGTTGAATGAAAGACCATTATCCATGGCTTTAGTTGTGAATGACAAAGAATGTTTTGCAAGTTTAGCAACTTTAGAGGGACAACTTAAAGTGAGGACAAGACATCCTATAATCCTCCCATCACTACTGTAACAGTAAAAATTCAGTACATCTGATAAAGTCTGCATGGTTGTTCTTTGTTTGCAATGTCCCATATATAGATACAGATATATCAAATATGTACAACTCTAAGCTTGAATAATGTCCTACCTGTTGGGCAATATCTTCTCTCCCAATCAGCTCCTAGAAAACAGTTATTACATCAATTATAATGCAACAATTGTACAAGGTACAAAGCATGGCATCTACTGGTACATAACTACAGTTCCATATGAGAGGAAACACTGAAGGGTTAATTTCCAACCCCGAGGTATATACAGTATACACAGTACTGACATAATGCCTTCTATAGGTGCTATCGCCAGCGACTAAACCATTGTGTGCATGAGTAAAGCATTTTGGGCCACATTTTCATCATCATCTATCCCCCAGAATAATCCAGTGAGGTGTAGATACATACTAGTACTTTATAAAAGGGTGTACAGGCCTCCCATCAAAGCTTTAACATTAACAACATGACAGACTGAAGAGGTGTAAGAACGTACAGTCAGCCCTGCCAGCGCCTTCATCTTCTCCTGTAGGTGATGGTTGACCTCACGATCTCTGTTGGTCATCTCATCTGTACAAACAAGGTTTAACAGGCTAATTTACATGTATTTTGCTCAAAAGAGATCTAATGGCTAACTGTATCTTTATAGCTGGTATAACCACTCTTCAGTGTAACAAACCAGCTTTGCAGCTGGTTATATTACACTAAACGACTTGTCAAACCTAACCTTTGCACATCTGGCTGTATCTAGAGTGGATGCTCCAACTGTACTTGATGGCAATGGGCAATGAAATCTATGATGATGGTTCTACGAGTGGAAAAAACTCAATATAAACATCAATTCTAGGTTCAACTTGATACACAGCACTTGAGGGCATGACTATTTTCATTTTTCTGAGCAGATACTAGATGTACTTAGACCAAGCAGTGGGTACATGTTTGTCCACCAGTTTATCAGACATTTTGAAGATTTTACTAGAAATTAGACTAGGTACAAGTTTATCAAATGTGATCAAATTATGAGGTGACATGAACTATACCTATGAGCTGGTTCATCTTGGCTGTCCTGGCCTCTGTGATTTTTCTCTCCTCCTCTGTTTCACTCTTCATGCCTTCATCTACAGCAACCAGAAACATCTCAATCAGTTGGATTGTATCAGGTATATGTCAGCAAAGAACACAACTTTAGATCATACAAACTCTTTTTATTTATCTTTTTATGTCTATCTTTATTCCAGACCTTTATCTGATTCAACCAAACATACAATATGCTTAAGAAAAAAAGTATGAGCATAAAAGACAATATACAAAATTTATAGTATTACTTAAAATATTACAAACTCCAGCGTGTCAAAGATTGGATAAAGCCATATTGCAAGTTGTTATGCTGATGTTTTTCCTAACTTTTCCTAATATTATGAAGACTTTGATTCTGACAAACACTGATTCAGAATAACATTGTTTATTTCCCTACACTGTATGTTCTTCAATTATAATCATTGTATCTGTTCAAGTTGTTTGTAACAATGTTTCAAACAGTGCATACAGACTACAGAAGCACAGAGATGGTAACAGTTACTGTTCCCGTACCTTCCTCCTCGGGACAGTTGTTGACCGCTTCTCGGACGATCTTCATCCAGGTCTCGCGCTCCTTCCCGTCCACACACATGATCTCGTACATCTCGACTGTGTTTGCTGAGATCAGGAACAGGCTGCGCTCCTCGTTTGCAACTTCTCGCACCAGCAGCTTGAATAGTGGAATTACAGCGGACTGCAATAGACACGGACGCTGTTACTCAGGGCTCAAAATACTCGAAGTATAAAAGAAAAGATAGCAATGGTTCCTGAACAATTTTAGTATGATCCATACTTCCTTAATTCAGAGTGGTGCAGGTAAAATTTGTCTGGTGCAGGTAATTTTCAATGTTACCTGCACCAGTGCAGTGCAAGACTTTAAAAATGGAACATGTTGCTTTCTTTGCTTAGCACTCAGCATTTGGGAAAGAGTATGGAAGTTAAACACACACCACTACCAGTGGACTAGCCCCCTGCTGTAGTGATTGTACAAAGTTGTGTGGCCCAGGGCTACTGAAACAGAGATGGGCACCACCCATGTGACTGACTGACAGTACAACTCAGAACCCCTAACAGTGGCCTCTGCAATGCCGTATCATTTTAAAACTAAAAGCTCAATGAGCCTTTAATAGAAAAGCAATCCTAAAGCCATTTGGATTCTTACCTTTTGGTCCTGCGAGTAGAAGGAATATCTCTGGTTGTTCTCGTGTAGGAAGAGCAGCATGTCAGATAGCACCACGGCTGTCACCTCTGAAACAACACATGACAAGGACAAGTTTAAAACAGCAGGACTGACACAATGCAATGACGCTTAGTCTAGTAATATTCTTCTGATATATACTGATCAATAATTATTGTGAAAGTGAAAAAATGAAAGCAATTTGAACCAATTTAGGTCACTGAAGAACTATTCCTTATCAAGTCGTTACAGAGAAGACAGACGGAATAAATACATTTACAGGTCCATTGTACCAGGGAAATTCCCCCAGCCTTTTTTGATAAATACAATGAATAATGTTCTCTGTCCTATGTTGACTGGGAAGAGGTGAACACAAATAATCTTTACAGTAGTCCCAGTGGGTGACTGAAGAACAGTCCAAACCTCTATGTCCAGAAGCACAAGTTGCTAACCACTAGACTATGCGCGTTACTGATGGTGTATCAAGTTAGATATCTAGGTCAAAATCGTGATGTTACCTTTGACAGTTCCTCTCGCATTCTTCCACCCAACAACTCCTTCATGTATCAGCTTGCGGTGGTTATGGAGCAAGTCATCTCTCTGTGGAAAAATTTTTAAGATGTGTTGGTGTATATGCACTCTAAAGTGTAAACTTCCTGGCATTTATTATAGCAATGCGGACGTCACATGTCTGTAAGGCCTTGTCTAGTATCTTGCATTCTGAGGGAGACTGCAAAAGGACAGTCAAAAATTTGATGCGCTATTTCTTGTTGAAAGTTCTTTTTTTCTGAAATAAAATTCTGTTACAGTAGTGAATCCTAGCCACAAAAAAGTGCTCCAGTTCAGTGGCTTATCTATGGCTCATAGCTGGTAAGTGTTCTTGTATCTTTAGAAGGTCTTAAAAGCTTGGAGGCCACTTAAATGCTTTGAAGCAATTATTACTTGATCAAATACACAGTGGGTTGTATCCTTACCCTGAATTTCCTGCCGTTCTTGAATGTTGCATGACCCTTCTCCAGCTTGTTGTAAATCTCCAGTAGCTTCTGTTGTCTGTTGTAATCATCAACCATCTCATCCACTCTGTTCAACAGGTCCTGGGGTACAGGAGAAGATGGGGATGATGATGAATGAATGAAGAGCATACTATTACATGAAGCACATAATATATACTGGGTGAATGACAGATTAAGCTGGACATGCACACTGTCCAGAAGCCAGACTGATGCCCAAGAAAAGGGCATCCTGTGAAAAGGACTTCGCAACAGACCTGAGTCAGCTTACAGATGTGCACAATGTGGCAGTACCCTACTGACCAATGGTGGCCATAGCAGAAAACCCACTGAGTTAAGTACAATCACAACTGATGAAGAGTTTGCAGATACATATGCTAGCATAAAGAACTCCTTACCACTACTAGTTGTCTTGACTGTTTCAGTGGCTCATGGTCAGGTTTAGATTCTGGAAAGAAGATGATAAGATGTTGTCAAATTAACTACAGAGAGTCAAAAACACCTCAATCCACTGGGTTGATAGTTTTTGTACTTAAAGGCATGACTATTTCTTGTTCTTTTCTGAGCAGGCGTTATTTATCTGGTATTAACATAAATTCTCATAATTCCACCGGGTATCCAAAGACCAAAAGCGCTGGGGGGAAAAAATGAAACATTCAAGACCCCTCAACTGAATGCAGCATATCTAGCTGTCTATAAGGGTGCCTGGTGGAATTATGTGAGATGACATTAGATGCTTGACTGACCTTTGGTTCTCTTGATGATTGCATCAATGACTAGCGGATACTGGGTGATGCGCTGGGACACCAGACGGATGTGCTCGGGAACCCCAAACCTTCTGCACAGGGGGATGTGGCTGCACTTCTACAGGACCAAGGAAAACAACAATTGAAGTATTTAGCTTGAAAATTTCAATTTAAGTTCAACTTAGGGGTTGTAGAAATTGCTTTGAAGCAAAGTTGAAATGTCATTTCCATACACAAAAACTTACCCAAATACTGTAAATGCATTTAAGTTCGCGGGGATTTAATTTCGCGGTAGCGGGAAAAGGGACTTTAGACCATAGACTGCAGTCTAATACCATAATAGAAAAATGTTCGCAGTGGTTTTAAGTTTGCGGTGAAGTGGTCACCGCGAAAACCGCGAACATCAATCCACCACAAACATTTCTGCATTTACAGTATTCAACAGTCCAACTCGAATCTTTGTCAAGGAATAAGCACTCTTCTGTGACGTCACATTATGCAGAACATATTTGACTTGTGACTTGATAATCACAGGGGTGTTGGGTTGCTAGTTCCTTGTAGAGAAAGACTGGAGTTGGACAGTCGACCATTTGAGTGTAGGTAGGGGAGTTGGTAAGACATGGCAAATCTTTCTGCTCTTCTTTCTTTAAATCATTTGGTAGTGGAGTGTGGTAATATGTCCCCCCATACTCTTTCTCTTAAGTGCTAAGTGCTCACCAGAGAAGGCAGCATGTGCCAGTTTTTAAAGTCTTTGGCATGATATGGCTGGGACTGATATATATTTTGTACTTCTGACCTCCTGAATACAAGGCAAACATACTCCTCTAAGCCCACTAGGTTTTAGTCTAGTACATGCAAAAACAGTAACTGGTACTATACATATAGAATACAACACGGTGTATTCCGTATCACCCGAGGGAGGGCTGGGACGGAGGGTGATGCGGAATACACCGTGTTGTATTTTATTTATGTCATACCCACCTAAGAAAACCCATGTTTTGATGCGAAATGCGCCAGAAGTTGAACAAATTTGGTGCCCTCGAGCAAAAAGTGTTGCAACAGCAATGTTCCAACGTCCGAATCAGGTATTCCCATTGCCAACCATGCCACACTCGGCCCGTTCGAAATGGTTCGATTTACTCGAAGAAAGCCTGTGTGATACGCCTTTCGAACCTGTGCGATACGGAAGTTATGGCCCGGTCCGGAACACCCGTATCGAACGTTTTTGCGACACAGGTATGACATAGAGTAGTTTTACAGTAATTATATGTTTAAGGTTTTCTGGACATACCTTGATGAAGTTCTGGAACTTCCTGTCCCTGGTGTACCACTCTTTGTATATGCTGATGGCCTCGGCCTGCTTACTGCACAGCTCACCGTACGCTAGTGTCATGCGCTCACCAAGCTCGTCTTGGAACTGCACAAAACAGGGACAAGATTATGTGTTAGTGGCAAAAAGATTTCAAATTCTTTCAACAACCTTTCATGACATCAAATGGCCAAGTGACATCATGCGCTCCCCCAGCTCGTCTTGGAACTGTAAGGCAGTAACAAGTATCCATGACGGTAAGACACTCAGGCAGGACTCAGGCTTGTAGCTAGCCTGAAATCATTTTCCGTCCCCTCAATTCTGAACCCTATTGAGTGCCCAAGGCGCGACATTACTAGGATGGGGGTTCCTCTGACCCCCTGAAACGCTATTTCCTGCATTTTGAGGTGTAAATTTTGCAGGTAGACAAAACTGTTCAATGGCATCTGTTTTGGTGAAAAATTACACATGGGCAAAATTCCATCAAAAACGGAAGGACAGGTGCTGGCTACAACCCTGGTAGGACTTTTAAAATAAATCAAGTTTATCATCATAGGTATATTCTGACTATCACCATGCATCTACAAAGAATTTGGCCTTACAAAAATCTAACCCCCTATTTAATTGCTGAATTAAGTTTCTTGCCATCCTTTTTAGCTTTGAAGGACAGTCATGAAAGATAGACATCCATGGTTTACGGATGAGAAACGAGATTAACTAATACTGTAAATGCATTTAAGTTCGCGGGGATTTAATTTCGCGGTAGCGGGGAAAAGGACTTTTCGCGGTGGTTTTAATTTCGCGGTAACACCATAGACTGCAGTCTTATACCATAGTAGAAAAATGTTCGCGGTGGTTTTAAGTTCGTGGTGAAGTGGTCACCGCGAAAACCGCGAACATTAATCCACCGCGAACATTTCTGCATTTACAGTAGTATAATGGTATTTGATAAGCTTAAATGATAAATGTTGTCCCAACTCTATGCCATCCCCACCTGTTGGCAGATGACGTCTCCGATCTTCTCCACCACAGGTGACTGCTCCTTCCGCCGGTCCTGGAGGTTCTGTTTGAAGGTCGTGTGAAGGTCGATGATGTCGTCTAGCGCTGGGAAGATCTGGTCGACCACCGTGGGGTCCATACGGAGCTCGAACAACATGCCGTAAGCAAATATCTGCAAACATTGTTTCGTATTGAATATTTATTCATTCCAAAATCCAACGAATCATTACCCTGACCCTCGAGGCAGCACTGCTGATGTTTGAGGGTCAACATACAAGGTGGGCAGCATGCATAGGCAATGGAAATTTACACATTTCTAACATTTATGTAGAAGATGCAAACATTAACAAAATCTGTTTCAGCTTGTTGTTTCTACATGACATTGTATACAATCATCAGACAGAACAAAGTTTCATTAAAAGATATATGTCAGAGTATAATATAGAGTGCATCAATGAAGGTTTGACATCCAGGTAAAATTAAAGATAAGCCAAAAAAGTAGTCACTCAAGGAACTGGATATGATTTTCCAAAATCATATCCAGTTGCTTGAGTAACTGCTTTTTGGCGTATAGAGACTGTAATCTGGCAGAATGTCTGATTGTACTGGTAGAGATCCCTAAGTCAAAGTCTCTGCATGTTGACAGACCAGGATGTCAGAAATAATTTAGGGGAGTCTCCAATTCATAAAAGCCTGAGTTTCAAGTCAATCCATTGACCTAAAGTGACATGAATCAAAGTAGAGAAGTTCTCATTGCCTTAAAAGGGAATATCTTAATGATAATTGAAGTGCTAATTTTGATGGACAGTCAGGATCAATTACAATTATATAGATTCATGAAAAGACTCCTTCTTAAAATAGTTTGTAGGTATGCACGATGACAGTACTTACTCTTTGCATGATTTTCAACGTTTTAAAATGTTGCATTTCTGTGCGCATGAATTCTGAAAGAAAAAAGGTTGTCACGCAAATTAAAGACCTGGGTAACTGTAAAAAAAGTTTGAACAGCTATGAAACATGAAGATGAAGACACTTGTAAATTGATGCAATATAATCTTACACACATCAATGTTTGACATCCTATAATTCCATAATAATTCCACTGAAAGAATATCATCAAAGGGACTCAACTTCAAACTTAGATAATAAACATCCTGCTCTAGATATCAGAGATATTATCTAATAGTATTCATATTTAACAATTGACTTCACAAAACTTTAATCCTTTAAAATGAAAAAAGTATCCTTACCATAGATGGCATTTTGCCTCTTAATGTCCCTCTCAGACAACTTCAGTTTCCTCAAGGTCTGTAATAAGAAAATAACAAACCATAAGAAGCCAAGCAGGAAGCAGTTTTAACAGTTTTAAAATAATCATAGGCTATAGGACCACTGCAGTCAGAAAGGAAACTATGGGAGCTAAAACGGAAGCTCAGAATGAACAGGACAAAGTGAAGAGAGTAGAAGAAAGACTGATTGCAGCTGCAGGGTGTCCAGACCACTGCATCAGCAGAAGAACACAGTGGACTACTACATGTATAGATGATAAAGAAATGATAGCAGACTTGAATACCTTGTTATCAATAGTTTCCCTCCATGTCTCTGGTTCCATCCCCTTAAACAGAAGCTCAGCATCTTCCTGTAGCTCATCCACCCCAGCTGCACCTTAAAACAACACAGTTAGATCAAATACGTAAACTGGCACAGCTACAATACCATAGAAAGTCACTAGGGTGACCTTGACCAAGTTGTGATTTATTTTGATGACACCTACATGTGTGAATATACCAAATATCATCATACAGATCCATAGCTTCTGGAGTTATGATGCCTTCCCACTCACAGATAGCACTGAAAACACACAGCTTTCCAGACAAGGGAATAAGAATAAATTGATTTTGCCACAGGCGTTATGTAACAGCCATATTGGCACAGAGCCATAGCTTAGTGTCCATGATGTAATAGTTTTTCCTTAAGAAAATCCTTTATATGTACAACCCCACAGGTTTGAAGCATTTGAAGATTTCGTATTTATCAGCTATGAGACAGATACATTTTGTATTTCATAAGGCTTTTTATAAATTTACAAGAACAATGTCATAACACGTATTTCTACACTTGTACACCTCTCATATCATACAATCATATTTTAGACACAACTAAATCAAAGTTCTGCAAACCATTTTGCTTTTCACTTTCCAAAAAACAAAGTTTAACTTTGCATTAACACTGCTAACCTGGTGTCAGAAGAGCGTGCCCTACACATCCTTTAAACTTAAAAGAGACGGGGCCCTTATAATACATGTAGATCAAGTAAAATGTCAGTGCCATTACTGCAAACCAGACAATTGTGGAAAGCTCTCACCTTCATCTAGTGACTCCAAAGAGGCCGAAATGGTGGCGTGGATACTAGAGAGGAAACAAGCAACACAGATTAGCATGGAAATTTGTCTGTATTGGTAGTCAACATACAGTAACGTAACATGCTGAGTGAAAACTTTGATCCCAGAAAAGAACTTTGCACACCAAATTTTTGGTTGTCTCCATAGTGTGCATTTTTGTTGCGTGATGGGCCAAAGTTTTAGTGCTAAACAAATTACCCATTTGCACCAAAGACAGTTCACACTTAGCCATGTTCATACTTAAATTTGCACATTTAGGACAAACGTCACCCGCAAGAATACAGATCGGGTATGATATAAAGTTCCCTGTTTGAGGCCAGCCACACCTCGAGCATGATATTGTTCAAGATCCACCACCGTGACTTATAAAAAAAACGAATAACTTAAGGCCCAACTCCGTGTGGGTGGATCAAACCTTACAGTCTAGTCTTATGCATTTACATTTTTCAGTTCAGTTCAGTTCATCCTCAGAAAGGTGAAAAAACTATTGTGTTACATGTAAAGGCAGTTAACATTGTAACATGGCATTCTACATAGTCTACTAAGACTGGACTGCCAATGAAGAAGAAGTTAACATGTTACACAAAACAAACAAATAAACAAACGACTAACTTTGTGATGGAGCCTCCATGGCTGGCGGGACGCCCCATCCGGCTGCCGGCCATGTCCGTGTCCTGGTCCTCTTCACTGATGGGCTTACTGTACAGACAGGGGCAGGGATCAGTTAACACATCACATCATGGCACATTTACATCAGGCTTTTAACTACACACTCACACTTGTGTCTGTCCAGTTAGGGAGGGCACATTGCAATCGGACCAATGCAAGGAATGCACTTGTATTAAAAATGTACACAGTAGCCCAGTACCCTGAACAGTGTCAACTTCAAAAGATATCAAACCAGAATTTCCACTGCAGTGTCGCAAAGGGTCACTGGGGGGCAGAAAATCTTATCATTTCCAGACCTTACACCAAATATCAATAAAATCTACACAGGCATACTCAAGTTAGGTTGCTCATCCACACACACGCGCATACATACAAAAACTACCAAAAAACATAACCGTCTTGGCTCATTCACTCTCACTCAGCCACTCACTCACTCAATCTATCCACCCACCCTGCCACACACACACCAACTGACCCATCCATCCGAGCAAGATCACACACACACATGATCGTATGACCTTGGGACTGGCCCCAGCTAAGGTCAGGTGGACTTACTCTATGGAAGGTTTCCAGAACTGAAGGGGCCAGCTGCCAGAGGGAGGGCAGCAGGAGGAAGGAACAGCGGCTCGTTAGTCAAAACTACCCACTAATCTTTCATAATTGTATGTGGGGCCATGTGGGGCCCTGTATGCCCGTTTACGAAAAGCATTATCAACTGTGTTTTAATAGTAATATTGAAGTAAACATGTGTCACTGACATAAGATAATGGATGGTATCTGAAATGTCTGTTTCCAAAAGCATTTCCAGTTGCTTGAGTGTCTGCTTTTTGGTGTATCTTTATTACCTGGATGCCTAACCTTCATTTACGACTATGTTTCAAATCCCAACTTCTCTTCATCTAGCTGACTGCTGCCTACCCCTGCGTCAGGGAACCCAGCAGCAGTATAATCTAACCATGGATAGTGAGTGAGTGAGTTCCCCCTCGTTGGTATTTACCAACTTGAATATTGAAGTAAATATTATGTATGCTTCATATTTCAATTTTTCTTCATCTCCCCCTGGTAAAATACTGATTACGGCCAAGGTCGACAGAGATTGATCGAAAATTTAGAGGGGTCCCTATAGTTTAATTCACTGTCACAGTAGTGTTAGCATTTACCTATAATGTATTCTACCAAGTTACACAGATGAACTTTCATGTTATGTTCATGTACCTGTTTATGGGTGTCTGGAAGGCGGGTTTGGAGGACATGGTGTTGCCATGGCCGTAGCCCCTCACCATGCCAGCTGGGTTGGGATGACCGGCATACTGTGGGGGGGAGAAGAATTGTAAATCAGCATGTATATACATGTTTTATGTTGGACTGAGTGTATATAGAGATTGTGATCTTTATTTACTAGTTTTACCACATTTGTGGAAGGATTGACATAACTGGTATAACTATCACCCTTTCAAGATGTCAACCCGGAGACCATACCAGACAGTCTAAAAACTAACACAATACTTACTTTGATACACTCCCAGTCATGCCAGAGTCTAGACAATTCTTATGTTACACTGTCTTGCAGTCTACCCCTATTGTTCAATCAAGGGTAGGAGTTTCCATATGAATGCTCTTTCATGAAGATAAACTCTTTAATGCTATATAAATGTTACAAACCTTGCTGAACCTTAAAATATACACCTCAAGAGTGAGTCTGACTTAACACAATGTCTATATGCTAGACCTCTACTAGTATCAAAAGACACCTGTTACCTTAGGTATGCCCCAACCTGATGCAAATGATAACCCACTAACCCTGCCTATTCAAAGCTAACTCCCACACAATTCAGTGGGCATCTTCACATGATTGTGTATCACTCATCATACTATTAGAGTATGAATACCTATCTTTTTCAAAACATGATGATACTAACAAGCAACAGCAATGACAGTGAAAAAACAACTCATCGTCATGAAAGAGCATTGATATGGAAACTTCTACCCTTGCAACTTCTACCCCTTGAAAGAAAAGGACAGTGTATTTTGTAAGAATTGTGTAGACTATGGTATAACTGGTAAGTGCATATTGTAAGAATTGTCTGCCACTCCTTACTAACCCTACAGGTGCTACCCTTTAGACACAATGGGTTTTCTGGACTGGAACAAATTATGTCAACACTCACGATACGCATCAACCATGAGTCACTGGCCCACCCAACGACTGTCCTACTGGACTATTTTTTTTATTATGAATTTCTGAAAATAGAAGCCAACAGCACAAAAACATTTCTTTCAAAATATACACTCAATGTACATAATGTGATAGTAAGTGACTTTGTTGGGTGTTCAATATAAATCCAACTAATTGAAATACAAAGGACTAAATTTCCAAAAAAGATTTTAACTTGTGATAAAGGTTGACTGACTTTCTCAACCAAATGAACTCAAGATATAAAAAACAGAAGTTCTACTGCAGTATATTGTATAATAAGAAGCCACTAGGGGGCCCATTATCAAACTTGACCTTCATTTCCCCACCCCCTTATAGACACCTACCAAATTATATTAAGTATCCATCCATAGCTTCTTGAGTTATGCTGTTCACAAAGACACAAAGACACAAACACAAACTGCACCTAAAACATAACAAAAATAATTGTGTTCCACATTGAAAAATCCAGATATTGACTGTACTGTTCTCCTCACCCTTTTGTTCCCTTGGATGATTTCTGACCTGGGTCGCTCCTTCCCTCCAGAGTACGGGTACGGAGCTAAACACACAACAACAACAACAAAACAACAACATATCATTCTACCATCAATATTCATCATTCTTCCTCACATAAACATGCATTGCGAGACTAATCTTTTGCACAAATGCACGTGCACCAGGTCATCTCAGTATAATGTTACACTGTAACATGCTTGGTGTATGCATGAAGTCCAACAATGATAGAATTCCATATCATTTCAAAAAATCCTGAAGCCTCAATTATCCTATTAAAATTTTCAAATCTATAGTCTGTAATAATTATGCTATATCTTTTCAAATCTAAATCAATCTTTTTATAGTTCATATGCAACACAAATCATTTCAACATCACCAAACATAGCAGAATCTGCTGCCATGTCACAGTGTCAGTTAGTAGGGAATACCACAAAATTGCTATATTCACTGTATACTATGATGTCACAGTATACAGTAACAAATGCGTTTAGAGCACTTCATATCACATCACATGAAAATGGATGACCGGGTAAACTTACGGGGTAGTCCGGTATTGCTGGGTTTTGATGGCAGGTTTTTCTGTAGCGGAACAACAGAGAGCAACATTGGAACGATGTTATTCATAATTATTATAAGTACTGACTATATAATCATACTCATGTGTATACACACTACACTGTACACACAGTTGCTAATTAGACTTCCTTAACGATGGCGAGTGGCATTGTATCCACCACACTCTCACTCAGTCACTTTTAACCTTTTTCACATCAAAAGATTTTTTCCGAGCTCCTCTATCCTTCTGATAATTGCCTGGCATTGTGTTAGACTTAACTGATACAGACACACCTCCCTTTCACAACAACTCAGAAAGACCAACCCTACCTCCAGAGACAATAACAAGGAACAATTTATGCCTTTGTGCCTCGTTATCTTATGATCTATGTCAACAAAAAGGTAGTCACGACTTCAAAATGTAAGGGTGCGTTGTTCACAAATGCACGTAACTACACGTTAAAGTAACAATGTAGTGGATTAGGCCGGGAGAAAAACCCAAGTCTGATCTTTTGTTTGGGTTGCATTCCACAGGCACATAGTTTCCACAGATATTACCGTAAATGTTTAAATGCTGGCTGTGGATTTATTCTTTTGGTCCCACCTCTCTACCACTGAAAAATGACATGACTGCAAAATGCCCTTCCATGATTAATTTGTTACTTCAGAAGTGTTTCAACTGCAGAACTGTGAAAATCTGCTTTGGTCTCCCATCAGGGAATCAAATTCCTACAAAAATAAATGAATTTACGGTAGACAGGTAACCAACGTGGCTTTCCAAACACGTGGTTGTGGTGGAACAAAAACATCTGACTGTTGAATGTTTAACCCTATTCAAATGTTAGAGTTGTGCTTGATAGTTCAAAACAGCCTTCACATTTTGCTGGGCTCCACAAAAATTATAATTATCTATGTACAAATAGTGACCATATGAAGTGTCCAGGCTTATGTAATATCTGAGGAAAGGAATTTTACTTCATACATCGACATGGGGCTTGGAAATTAGTCTGCCTGATGTACCAGTTCCTGTGCTATAAATTACAAACACACTCAAAGTGCCATTAATTTATAATGTTCCACACAAATCCAAGAAGAGAAGATAACTTAGAAATACAAAGTTTTCCAAAGTGAAACAACATGTCATATTTGCACCCTAGACATACAAGATTCACTAGAAGTACTATATCCCTATTATTTTTATGTACAATTGGTCTGCGCAGAATGGTACATGTATGCATGATATGTTGTTACCCTACACAACCTTTGGCCAGAAAACCATAATAGGACTGATTGTTTACTTGTGATTTCAAATAACAGGTACAACGCAAACAGAAACATCATGTAATCAATATACACTTAAACTTTTAACTATTATAATACATTTTACATGAAACAATGTTACAACATTGTAGGCTTTTCTCCCTCTTTGCCCCCCTTCCCCACCCTATAGTATCAGGATACCGTAACTGCTCTACACTACTGCTAGTGCTACTGAATCAGATATTCTTATCATTAAAATGCTCTTATCATGAACTTTGGCTGGGTAATTACAATTCTTCCTGTTTGCTGAGCCAACATTGCACACAAACTGTGGTGGCCACTGGTGGTTCTTTACAATGAAAAATCTAGAGTTCAGCATTACAGATTTACTGCACTATCACCTAGCATGTTTAGGCTTTGAGTTTGACATTAAAGAGAGAGAGAGAGAGATTTCAACACACCATGATGGTAATATAACGTCCAAGGCAACGTACAACAAAACAACCTTTCAATACAGAAATTATTTTGTAGAAAGGCATGTGCATCTACAAGGTGATTGCCAATTACCGATGCTATTACCAATAACTGATGTGTTATGCCAAGTGCAGCTATATCAGGTATACAGATACAGATCACCATCATTTTATGCCAAAGAGCATGACATTGTATACCATCTGTACAGATATTAGAAGCAGCTGTGTTATGCAAAAGGCCTGCTACAAAGATACAGAATACAAAACCTGGTATGTTATACCAAAGGGCAGCAATCCTGGCTATCATCATCAATCCCATACTGTCTATACAGATACAGAGACAGAATCTGGTGTGCTGTGTCAGACACTCAGAGAGCAATTATTATAATACCAGCCATACAGATACAGAATAAATCCTTTCTTACCTTGCTTTTGCCAGCCTTCGGGCAGGGAGTTACGGAGCTTTGGCAGTTACTCTCGTGGACGTTAATGGAACAGTCTGAAAAAGGGAGAAACGATAAATTAAGCCACGAGCCATGTGACACCCGGGAAGGGAATATCCATAACGACAGCATTACATGTAAATGGGCACTTCAATGCATAAATTTCACTGAGGCCATATCAATGCAATTACTTGTATCATTATAGTCCTTTCAAAATGTGACTACAAAGCTTGATTACATGACTTTATGTATTACCAGTACATCAATGTAGAATGGTCTAGTATTTTATACCTATTCTAGCCAGCTTGAAATTTTTTTCCATCCCCAGGGGTCAGAAAATTTTGAAACCTAGACCCTTAGAAACTCTATTTCGGAATCCTTTATTTTGAGGGGCAAGTTTTGCTGGTAGACTCAGCTTGGTTCAATTAATATCTATACATGGCTATTTTTGTCCATCACAGAGAATGGAATGGGCAAGATTTTTGTTCGTCCCTAGCAGCAAAATTCCGTTAATGGACGGACGCTAAGTCACCCTGTGCTACGACTTACTCTGACACTGCAAGGCCGGCTTGTTGGCCAAGGTTTTCGCACAGATGTCACAGACTGTGGAGTTGGAGAAACTGATGTTCACGAACTGGTGGGTGTTGGCAGACTCCTTGTCTTTTCCTTTGGACTGAAGGGGAGGGAAATTTAACATTTTTACTTGTTGTTGCTATGCCAGTCAATGTATCTCCATTTGTTTATCTTGTATATGACCTTCAAGTTACAAATTTATGTACTTTAGTTTGTTGTATTGACAAAGTCCACTTATTATAAAAAGAAAGTGTATAACAATTATACTGTCATTTCTACATAATATTACACATGTACCAAGTCCACTTGTAAAAGAAAGTGCGTAACAATACACTCAGTCTGTCATTTCTACATAATAAACGAGTAACTATAGTTACGAAAATACCAATTCCAGTTAGGAAGGAACACTGATAGACAGGATGTGCATTAAAGGTGTCATATAAGCAAGATTTCAGAATCATCACCGGTCCTACAGTATTTCCTTTATTACACAATATTAAGTTAACATAAATGTCAGCCAAGAGCCCAAAATACATGTAGTAGTATTTGCAATGCTGCCAGTGGCACTAATCAACATTCTCTAAACACTAATTCAACACTTCTAGACTGCAATCAACAGTGCAAAAAAGTCCTGAAGATGAAAGTTGACAAACCTTTCCCTTTAATCTTGTGCTGGAGAAGATGAAACTGAATCTTCTACGGACAGACTTTTCCTTGTCATCAGCCTTCAGCGACGCCACGCCACCTACGGGCAGACAAGCGGAATGTTTAGACTTCAAGAAACACGGTTATCTTCGGACAAATATTGTCTGTTTACCACATTCCTAAATACCCTAATCAGGACACGAAATTCATTTTTGGGATAAGGTGCACTTAGGTTCACACAACCTAAAAAAATGGATGCACCAAAATATTGGGGTGCACCACATAAAATGAAGACTTAGTAGAATGTTAGAAAAAAACAATTTCTAGTACTTAAATACGTCACAAAAGCTGGTAGAAAAGTGTTGAATGGAATGTCATTGGAAAATTACGATATAATAATACAATTTCTGTTATATCTGTACGGACCATCAATTGGAATGTTTAGAGACTTAAAGCAACACGGTTATCTTCGGACAAATATTGTCTGTTTACCACATTCCTAAATACCCTAATCAAACCACGATGAATGTATGAGTAAGTATCTTGCCACAATCTACACACTTTATTAACCTATGGGCTAGTTGGCAACCCTGGCTGTACGTGCTGAACAGCCATTTTTTTTACCAATAAATAAATTAATCAACCTGTAGCCTAACCCTACAACTAATAAAAATTTTGACCATACAGGAAGAGAAGAAATAGTGCAACAATTTCTTCCCTAGTTTTTGTTTCATGTATGTTTCCAGATAATCTACACAGAATTATTCAACTCCAATTTTCAGAGTCCCCTCTGATACACATGATATTGAAACCTTTCATATTCAAAGGTACTGCAAACTATTTATCCATAGCAGCTTTTTTACACCCTTTGCCCAAGAAAGTAACTATTAATAGTCTAAGAGTAACCTTTAAGTTTAACTCTGAGTTTAACTTTAAATGAGAACAATGTGTCACATCATGACTGTGACAGTCACGATATAATTGTATGCCAAACAGCAGTTACTCAAGCAACTAGATAATGACTTTGGAACTTTTCAGGCGTTTCAGGTAGAATCCACTACCTTTTGTCAGTATCATTGATTAGTCTCACCAATTCCAAAATCATATCCAGTTTCTGAGTCAGACCAAATGTGACATGTAGTAACCACTTAAGTGGGATTACAGCTTAAAATCATTTTGCTGCAATAAAAAGTGCTGCATGACAACAGACACTTATCTAGTTGGCCGAGTACACAAGGAGCCTGATAACAGCACACAACAGTGACTGTGGACAGATCGGCTACCGTATTATGAAAAATGCTAAAAACATGTTGAATGTAGACAGATATCTGATTTATCCATGTGTCTGTTACAGCGATCTTTGAAACGTATGTTGCTAGCACACCATTGAAGTCGTTCCAAATAAATTGTGACCATAACCAAATGTTAAATCTGACATTGGTTTAGTGACAACCAAAGTTTGAGATCTTCTTCAGAAAGTGACGCATATACGCATCTACATACAAGACTTACCAGCAGAGCACACAATGGCGTAACCACATGTAGATGGCGCTCATAAACCCACCCCTGTTGACTTAAGCTCCAAGCCAAAGGCAAGCCTGGTAAATGATTAACACAATAATGTTCTTCTGAATGGTTTCCAGCACGTAAGGTGTGAAGTTAACTCACCTGGGACAGGCTTTCCTCGCTGACTCGACTCTTCGTCGCTCTCGAAGTTAGACGGGCTGAAAAAGCGTCACACGACATGTTAATAATGACTTGTAGGAATGAGCGGAGGCCTTCGCTTGTTACAATGGGCGGAAGGCAGTGAGTCATGTGGGAGAGAGGAAAGTCCAAATCCAAATGTTAACAGTTGAAGTTACCGGGGTCAGGACGGGTAAACCGTGTTATGGTGACAGAGGTAGTTAATCAGCAACGCGAGGTGCGGGTTGTGTAAACTGTTCCAATCGTTACTTTTGCTTCCTGTCAACAACGGTTTAGCCTGATGGTGCATTCCTTTATACCCTCTTTCAACTAGCGGCTGCGACCTCAAAGTGTCCAATGACGGACTTAAGATTTGAATAATTGCTTGCAACAAACCTCATAGAAAAAGAACAATAACCGTTTTTTTGCACGTTAGGCCACACCAATTCAATTTGTTGGTTCTCGGATTTTTTAGAGTGAAAATATAGCAAGCAGACATAAAAGCTGAGGGCAGGGAGGAAAAATATGACTGTATTCAAACCATAAAGCTGTATGTACCAAGGCATAAACCTGGTCCTCCCTGGCTTTGTTTTCATTGTGTTTCCCCAACTAAGCATACTTTTTATATTTCTTAAAAATTCAAGCAACAACAATGAAATGAAATTGGTGTCACCTAATGTTGCCTTTTAAACCATACTTTGACATCTTGTATCATATTCTAATATGATATCAAAGGTCACACAAGTCCAATTTTGGTTGCTGTATAGCTGCTAGTGGAAAGGGGGTCTTAACTTAAAGTTAAGTTCATTTTGGAACAGCAGAAAAAATGCAGAAGACTTGGAAACATGAGAGGAAGAAATGAAGAAAACTTTTAGACCTGTAAATAATTTCAAAGAAACTATAAATTCTAAGAAGAATGTTTAAGGTTCTATTCACAGCAAAGACAATGCAGAATGAAATTAAGTTAGCAGAATGGAATGAAGTTAGAATTCGTTAGGTATGATAATTAGACACCTTAGTCAATTGTGAGTTATGGAAAACAATGGTTACTGGTTAGAAAGAATTATTTTTAGATTGTGAATAATACATTGTCAATAATACTTAATACAAAATAAACAAAGGCATTACAGTCAGTGAACTTTGGCATAAATGAGCATAAACTAAACAAATAACAGTCTATGTACTAGTAGACTTACAATGTAAGTGAAGTTACATTTAGGGTAACAAAGTCTAGGAAAAATGCAATTTGTTTTCTGCTTGACTGTAATGTCATTATCCACTCCTGTCAGTTACATGTACCACCTTGTTCAGATAACAAAAATCACAGCAGTACAGACAAGCTGTTTTATATATTTAGCTAAAGGACCCGTGTCTTTAATTAGTTAGTGATACGAATCAATTTACCATATACTAGTAGACTAAGTATTACTCTAAATAGTAGTTAAATATTTTTAATGTATACAACCCTATATTAATTTAAGTAGTTTCTAAATTTAATAAAGCAAAAATCAAATGCAGTGTGGCATTGTTATTTTCTTAAGACTCAGATACAGATTATTGAAAACTTGCCATTAAATACAGGTCTTGGTATGGTTACCTAGCCTAGTATCTATCCCTTTTGTAGCTGTTAAGTCTCTTTTGTCCTCTATGTAAAATAATAGCAGAGAGGACACAAAAAACTGTGCAGCTATACAAGGATTAGATTACTGTGCTGGGCAACCATAGGTTCTGTGTTGAGTTTTCCAAGATTCACACACAAAAGTCTTTGATCCAGGACATGTGTTATATATATTAGGATTATGTCAAAATGGACACCATCTGATCATGATGGACAGGCATGCGCGACCTCTCCTAACCTGGTGTCATAGAACCCTGAGTCCCTATTGGTGAAAACGGCGGGCAGGGAACACCGTCGTTTCATGTGCGAACGGGGGACGGCGGGCGGGCTACCGTGCTTGACCTGAACGGTTGTCTTGGGCGTGCTTTCGGAGCGAGCAAGCGAACACAACAGCACAAACACAGAAACAGGGGCCACGAGAGAAAGAGAGGAAACATAACATGAAATAAAAAGAAACAATCATGACAGATCAAGTCAAGAAAAAAGCAACTCATCAAACAATCAACAGATCAATCAAGCACACAATCAAACAAAAAAAAGGAAAGAGACAGAGACAAACAAACCATCAAACCATCCATCCATCTAGAGATGGTAAAAATTGTACCCTCTTATATGTGCTTATTGGTTCCATAGAAATGGTTTCTGTACTGGACAGCATGTACCAAAAGATAAAATAATATCAAATGAATAGATATTGCTGACTGATTCTGGCATTGCTGGCTAGCAAATACAGTGGAAGCCAGCTATTTGCAATACGCTTAGTCGCAAAAATCGGTTAGTTGCAAAGAATTCTGAAATCCAAAACCATTTCCCATTGGCGCTATTGTTTACAGCACCCCATATTTGCAAAGCCCAAATCGGCTAATCGGGAAAAAAATTCAAGTTACAACGCATGTTAACCCCGAAATATGCCAAACAAATCACCAGAATCAGCAGGAATGAACCAAAATTTTCCCGTATAAAGATATCAGATCGCCAAAAGTATCAAAACTGCCTGTTTTGAGTCCGAAAAGGCCGCGATTTCTATTCAATTTACGTCGCTAGCACGCGGCCCGGCGGATACCGCAGGGAATCATGGGATACTACACATGACGCCGCGTCCGCCATCTTTGTTTTCGTGATGGAAATGTTTTGAAAATGACGCTGTCGGCTGTTGCAAAATTTCAGTGTAATCTGTGGACATCGTAACTGGAAAATTTGTAGATATGAAGATTAACAGTTTATTTATGCGCTAGTCATGAGTATTTTTGCGTAGTACATAAAGTTTGTCTGAAAACCAAGAGCGTTTTCGTCCTACAACGTAGCGATGTTTTTCGTCTGTGTATCACATGTCGACAAATCTTACGTAGTAAGCGCGTGCACTGTACCCTTGATCAGTCCTCTATTAATCAAAACAATTGTTCATTTGGCAAATTTAGAATACGTTTGCATATGTACCTCGTTTTTTTTGGTAGCTTAACGTGTTTTAGCAGTGTTAATTTCTTTGTTTTCTTCAAGCCGATACTATAGACGAAACGTAACAGATCTTTTGATTCATCGCGATTCGTTCTTCGACACTAAAATGTGATAACAATATCACAATTACCGATAAAAGATAAATTTGAAGCTGAAAGTGGCTAATAAGTATATTTGTGGAGTTTAATGAAATTATGGACTTGATTATTTGTGGTAGAAATGATTGTGTTGTATTCTTTGTGTCAATGCGTGCGATGCGTTCACCGATGCCCCCCTCCCCCATCCCCACTGGGGTCATTTCGAGCAACATCTTTTAATCGGGAACGCCGGTTAGTCGGGAAAATTTAGCTGGCAAATGGCCTTCCCTAATAAGCGACTTCTACTGTACATGAATGTACAGGCAATATTTTTGTAGGTAGAAACATAGAAAGGTGCAAAGTAGAGCAGTACAGGATGAAGCATGCTTGATCAGAGCAAGACATTTGTGAGAGCTCTGCATGTGACACATTCTTGCTGTTGTCTGTGCACAATCATCTTTTTTTGCCTTTATGTCTTCAATTCAGACCAAGTCTTGAGTTGCACTTTAGAATGAACCAAATGAAGAAGTTATATTCATGTCATAAAACAAAACCAGCTTTTGAATTATTGCACTGCTAACATTAAGCCAATGCCAGTCATCCCTATCACTAGAATGTTTCATAGAGCATAATCAGCCATTTTGATTGCAGGTAATTCATACGCTAAGCCAGATCGCTCAAATTTGATGTAGAGCATATTTGGGACATTCTACATGTAGGCATGGAATAATTGGCACCTGAATTCAGCATAAGCCTGCCAGTTTTCACATAAGATTTTTTTAAAAGTATTAGTAGCCCTTTCTGAATTCAGCATAGGCCTCCACATTAAGCCATTACACCAATAGCTAAAAAGTACAACCGTAAAACGTGCGTTACAAACAGCAAGACGTACAATGGGTTAGCCTTCAGTCACAGCACCAACAGACGAGAGAGAGACAGAAGCGATGCTTACTCTTTGATTAGCTCAGTGAGGGACACGCGAGCCTTGCGCTTGAAGCTGGACTGGTCCAGCAGCCGGTTCAGCTTCTCATCCTCGTCCTCGCTATCATCCCCATCCTCATCCTCCTCCTCCCCAGCATCTTTCCCTGAATCCTTCTGCAACCTGGTCGGTGAAAAGTGTAGCGACCGTCAGGGCCTGAGCCAACCAGGGCGTACCTGCCTCCTCCTTCTCCTTCCATTTCAACTTATAACTTGTCGCTATTTTTTTTCTGACGCTTTTAGTTTCTATTGAATTCTTTGTAAAGTTCCTTTTTCAAAAATCAATTTCATCAGAATGCATCTAGAAAGGCCAAGGAGTATAGGCATGGCATGAGGGCGTGAGCCAACCTCATCCTCCTTTTATTTTAACTTAAAACGTTTTTAACTTTTTTTTTCCAGACACTTGTTTTCCAAGCAATGGTGTTGCCAAACATTACAATCCAAATATAGACTACAGTTTACTATTTTATTTCCAATTCTTTAGTTTCTTTTTTAAAAATCAACTTCCTCAGAATACCTAGAAAGGCCACAGAGTAAGGCATGCTATCTGCCGAGACTTTACTTCTTACGACTACCTCTTTTGTTCTACTGTTCAGTTGCACAAGTGTCATCTCAGGGAGCTAAAATTGTTTGGAACTACTCAAGCAAGAAAAAACTGCTGAAGGCACAATTGGCAGAAAGTAGACTTGAAAAGGAGACAGGCATGCATGAAAGTGGAGGGAGGAGTTGTCTTTGACTCTTCAAACTGAAATTGCCATGCCAGTTCCTTAAAACTGAGCTGATGTCCCTATCCCAGCATAGACTAGAGTATCTACAAATGTGTAACAAGTATCCTGCAGCCCAACATACGACATGTACATGTAGAAAGGATCCACACACTACATTCATGCAGAGGGAAGCTCAGAGAGACATAAATCATGTGTAGAGATCATAGCGCAAAGTCCTGACAATGGAAACTTTACAGTTACCATTACTGAGTCTGAGATAACACATGCAGGGGACTGTTAGCGTGCTAGCATTGTCAAATACATAGGGAAGAAGGGGAACGGTTTCTAGTGAGGATAAGAATGAACTGCTTCTCTGCAAATTGGATGCAGGGATCTGCCTACGTCATGAGTTTGTTGCGTATATAGGAGACGAATTTCAGCAGATTTTGAAATGTAGTTTCTAGTTTTCTGAAGCCCCTGTCACACATAGCCAACCATGGCCTCCCAACCTTCTCCGGCCCATGGTTGGGCATTAGTCATGAGCATCTATAGTACTAGTAGGGAGCTCAAAAGTGAGGTCATCTTACACTAAACTTAGAGGTATTGAAAAGCTGTAGTAAACTGAAGCTAGAGGTGGAATATGATGGATTCCAGGCTACTCCCAACCCAGCTCAAACCCTTGTTGCGAAATGATCGGGAGCAAAGTTGTCGGAAACTCCTGTGTGACAGTGGCTTTCTATACCTTTCCAATACAGTTGTATGTAACTGACTGTATTTCTTTTGGTGTGGGACACATTTAACAGAGAAACAGCCCAGCCTACCTACAGGGTTATAAATATAGTGTGAGGGATAGGGAAACCCAGGTCAAACCAAGAAACACCGAGCGGCTACATACTCAAATTCCTGCAAAAACTCCTGCAGTGTTAGCGAGCGCTTCTCTTCTATGATCGGCCTACGGGTGAACCAAAATAAACATTTGCTGAACAACACTGGCAGCACCATAAATTATGACACACATGATTCAGATTGGATGCATCAGTTTTCATATACTTCTTCCTTTGGGTTAGCCTGGGTACCATCCGGATAGTAGTTCGCTCCTATGTTCGCTTCTGCTATCCGTCTGGAGACGTGCGCATTCAAACCTTTTGGTGGTAACGTCAGTTAATAAGCGAAGTAAGGAATGAGTTCTAGAGCACTCGTTTGATGACAACAGCCCGGCGCCTGCATGCGCAAGGGGACGCAGGGCTTTTCCGGTGTTGGAATACTGTTTGAATGAGCGTTTGAACCCATTCCATAATTTGCTCATGAGTAGGGGCCAATCAGCGCGTGTTTCCACTTTTTGTACGATTCCAAACGTTGAGATGGTCCGCGTTCCCAGACGGAAACACAGAGAAGCGACTGTATATAGTGTACAATGAATGTCAGAGCTAGAAGCGACTGTTTATAGTATATAATGAACGCCGGAGCGAACTACTTTCCGGATGGTACCCAGGCTACCTTCGGGTGCCGTCACAAGTATATTCAAGTCCATATAAGTTCAGTGTGTATTTACATTGTTTGGTTTAGGTTAAGTGTGCGGCCCAAAAAGAAATCTTTCCAGTTCAATAACCAAGCTGCACAGTAAAAGCCAATGAAAGTAAATTACAACTTCTTCCCTGCAAACTTTACCAGAACCAAAAATACGCAACTTATACAGACTTGTATATATCTTGAGACCACACTTTCAGTTCGTGTCCACAAAGGTAAGATCCAACAATTTGAAAGTAGAATTGTTGTCTGATTTGGTACCTACAAAGCCCTGTTCAGCAAAATCACCAAGGTAACACGTTAATTCAACAGAAGCCACCACCGAGCAGTGCAACACACTAAATAAAGTTCTACTTTCACGTACACATACATGCAAGAACATGTGTATACACATGCACATGTGTACATACATACATGCAACTGAAGTGGGAAGACAGCACAGTAAATGCCACAGTAAGCACAGAAAATGCAACATTCCAAAATGTGGCAAAGCCTAGAGCAGGTCTAGGTCGAGGATGATAGGTGTATTCTGTCCCTTACGGTCAATGGAAAAATTGGGGCAGGTAAAAGTCACAAATTTTTAGTCATGCTTGGTAGGGATGCACTACATGTACCAGATTATGGAACTCTCACTCATTGTATTGACTGCAGCAGTATGTTGGCAGACGGGTGGGATGCTATTTCTATAAGTTAGATGACTATCGTACAGTTTGCATTACATTGTACAAATGTACACTGTAGTTGCATCAATAAGGTTTGTATGGGTACAGTGGGTATAAGGGGATGTAAGGGGGTCTGCTTCTGTAAGGTGACTTATGACCTGATACAAGTTGTCCAACTTTGCCTGGGTATAAAATGTAGGACTGGTATTAAGTGTCAAGGGGGGTGGGTGGGTGCTATTTCTGTTAGATGACTAAAGAGTCTGTTCAAAACTGTACCAGCTAACCCTGGTTCAAGTATTATGGGCCAGGATACTGTTCCTGTAAAATGACTAGGTCTACGTATTAGAGGTCAGGATACTATAAAATGACTACACAGTTTGTACATAGAATGGTTGTACATACAGTACTTGTACATACAGTACTTCTACATACAATGGCTGTACCAGACCAGTTAGCCCTGTAATAAAACTCCTACCGTGCAAACGGGTGCTGCGATCTTGGGTGCATCACTGGAGGCACTTCTGGCTTCTTAACTGTGGGGAGAAGGATATTTCATATTGGTACCCTTCATTCCAAAACAGCATTCACCATCTTTCAAACCTTCCTAGTCTACATAATTTTGGCACAAGACAAAATTGCAAAGGGGAGCAAAATTTCAGAAAATGTAGAAGTGCTGGCATAAACCAGTAACAAATAAATAACCAGTAATCAATGTGACCTATGCAAATTCTTTCCCTGTCTAAATATCGAAGTACACAGTGTATGCAAAATGACTAATCAGACATATCTGAAATGACATTATAATCCTCAGTGCATAATATTTTTAATCTTTCATAGACAGAAAATGCCAGACTGAGTCATAAAATGTTACAACCTTTTCAAACTGTTCGAGACTTTGTTAGAACTAGAAGATTAAGTGCTAAAACCATACAATACAGTTCCACCATTACCAAGAACTAGGAAGAAGCTTAACTTCAATCTATGCTAGACTACATTTGTAGGATCTGCTTATATTTGTATGCCATATAAAACCCTTCCATGTACATATCATATACATGGAAGATGTACACTCATACATGTACATTTACACATATATACTTCTACATGTTTGATTTGTCGTAAGTTTGTTGTAACCTGTACTGAGCTTGGTTGAGCAAATATGTACAACAAAGGTACTGTAAATGCATAAATGTTCGCGGTGGATTAATGTTCGCGGTTTTCGCGGTGACCACTGCACCGCGAATTTAAATCCACCGCGAACATTTTTCTACTATGGTCTTAGATTGCAGTCTATGGTGTTACCGCGAACTTAAATCCACCGCGAAAAGTCATTTTTCCCGCTACCGCGAAATTAAATCCCCGCGAACTTAAATGCATTTACAGTAGTATAGACTTCACTCATGAAAGCTCCACTCACACTCTGGCTGGTCGTCCATGTAAGCATGCTGCAGTGCTGATGTGGACACAGCCTTGGTGAGACCGGGGGAGCTCAACATCTCCTTCTCTAGCTGTACAGGAGACATGCTCATACTCCGCTTCTTCAGAGTCTCATCCTCATCAAGTTCCTTAAAGGTATGCACAAGAAAATACAGTTAAGTCTTAAACAGGACAATCAGCATCTCCTTCTCTAGCTGTACAGGTGACATGCTCATGCTCCGCTTCTTCAGAGTCTCATCCTCATCAAGTTCCTTAAAGGAATACACAAGAAAATACAGTTAAGTCTTAAACAGGACAATCAGCATCTCCTTCTCTAGCTGTACAGGTGACATGCTCATACTGCGCTTCTTCAGAGTATCATCCTCATCAAGTTCCTTAAACGTATGCACAAGAAGAAATAAAGATCATGTCTTAAACAGGACAATCAGAATCTCCTTCTCTAGCTGTACAGGAGACATGCTCATGCTGCGCTTCTTCAGAGTCTCATCCTCATCAAGTTCCTTAAAGAAAAACACAAGAAAATACAGATCATGTCTTAAACAGGACAATCAGCATCTCCTACAGGAGACATGCTCATGCTCCGCTTCTTCAGGGTCTCATCTTCATCAAGTTCCTTAAAGAAACACACAAGAAAATACAGGTCATGTCTTAAACAGGACAATCAGCATCTTCTTCTCTAGCTGTACAGGTGACATGCTCATACTTCGCTTCTTCAGGGTCTCATCCTCATCAAGTTCCTTAAAGAAATACACAAGAAAATACAAGTTAGGTCTTAAACAGGTCAAGCAGAGACAGTACTTAACTTTCTTGACCATGCTGCTTTGCATCCCTTTGACTTTTTTGAGTCTCATAGACAAAAATACAATGCTACATTTTGCACTGCTCACACACATGCAGACACATGCACAAAGACAAACAGAAATGCACACAGACATTCACAAACCAAATAAAACAATACATCACTGCTATATGGTACATAACCATAGCTGCAACCTCCCAGCTTGGTAATTTTTGTGCCATATTCTTCGTCTTACAATGTATTCCACTACATCTATTCAATATTCTATACTTTCGTAGGTGAACATAGAAGTACAGGATATAGTAATTATAGCCCAGTCCCAACTTCTCCCAGTAGAAGAAAGCAGACTCACGACGATGGCTTCCTTGATGTCTATGCCGAGATCTCCGAGTGATCCCGCTGAGCTGGACTTGACGTGATGAGGGGAGGGGTGATGCAGGGGGGACACTGTGCTACCTGTGGAGCCACAAACAAACAAACAATCAATAACCAATGAATAGATGGGAAAATGTTTACAAATAGAAATATTTTTAAAAAATCACAACATTGCACTTTTATATCCAATAAAATACACAAAGGAAACATAATCGTCATAGAGCAATTTAACACAAAGTTGCGAAGTTGGAAGACAATCATGCATCTTTCGTGCTACAGTAACTATTATAACTTTAACTTTAAAAAACGTGAAGACCTCATTTCTCCCTCACCTGTCTCTGTGGACGTCTCAGACAGCAGCGTCCCGCTCTCACTGATGTCTGACTCAGGGGAGGCCGCGGTGGGGTCAACGCCCTCCTCCCCCTCCCCCCCTGGAGAGGGAATCAGCGGGGAGGGGGTCCGGGCCGCGTCGTACGCGGGGGTGACGGGCAGGTTGGGCGTGATGACTTCCTTCGCGTCGTGGAACTCCTCATCACTGTCCACATGGTCTGCCTCGTGATCAAGGTGGTTCATGCTGTGGCTGGGACAACACATCGCAACAGTAACATGTGAGATTGTTACTTAAGTTTAAGTCCTTCCCACACCAATGGTGCATAGGCCAGTGCCCATATGTTTCAAAATCCCTTAGGCAACTTTGGGCACTTTGTGCAAACACTTCATCAGGGGACTAGTATGGGCAGCAAAGCCAGCAATGTGTGTTCAACTTCTATACTCTTTATCAAAGGCCAAGTGCGAAGCAGAGAATTTCTCCACCAACCAAATGCAAGATGAGAACTTTACACTTGGACATTCGGGATTGCATTATTGTCAGTATCACCCCAAGGAAGCACAATACACAGAAATGCTGTAAGGTGATGATGTACTGAGTAGCCCTGAACAATAGTTGGACAACCTTGGCTGTATGTACAGCCGAATGAATAAATAAATAAAATAAATATTCTGGTTGAATACAAAGCACCCTGATGACCAATAATGCTTTACCTACTTTGAAAAATTGACTACAATAAAAGTCAAGATTGATATTGACATAGGTATCGGATTTGTCTGTACCTTTTTAGCATGGTAGCCATTTTGTCCTCTTCAGACATCTGGATGGGGCTGATCGGCCCCCAGCTGTGTCTCCTTGGTGACTGGGACGGTCGGGAGGCTGAGACCTCCTCCTCCCCATCCTCTTCACCCTCCCCTCTCTTCTCCTCCTCACCATCATCTCCATCCTCTAGCGGGGCCGTTGGCATGACAACCGCATCCAGCTGGATGGTCTCGATGTCGTAATCTTCGTCTTCAGAGTCCTTGTCTGCTGAGATGTTGTCCACGTTGGTGCTGTCTTCTGTCACACCCTCGATGGTCATCTTTCCATCCTCTTCAACCTGGGAGGAACATGAATATACATTAAGACATAAGCAAATGAAAGGACTTATTGGAGCAACCAAACAAAAGTATAGGTTTGAATGAGAGAATTGCCTTAATAAGATCCAGGTCAATTTGGGACCCAAAGCAAGAAAGCTAAAAATTGAGCTATATAAAACAGCTATATTCATGTAATAAATATATTGCAAACATACATATTGCAAATCATAACCATTGTCCCCTATATACAGTTTGGAAGTATTTGTCACATGATCACGCTACACTGCAGAAAAGCATAGAAAATTCCGAAGTTAACTCCATAGTAACAGCACAGGAGAGGTCAAGGGACAATGATCTGATTATGCAATCAGCACAGGGAGGCTGGTAAAAAAAAATTGCAAGCAGGAAAAGCAACATTATATATTGCCTTACCCATCCTGGCATCTCAGAACATCATTGCTGTATAATTCTATTGGCATTTTTTGCACTCAGAAAAATAGTTAAGACAACTAAAACATTCAAATTAGTTACACCTACATTTGTATTTTCCCCCTATAAGGTTTACAAAGATAAGCTATATTTTGTATGCACAGCGTAGAGGAGAAGTCAATTGATCTTCTTGCAATAGACAGTAAACTGTAACCATCTTACCCAACCAAGCACCTCCCTGTCCCTCTCCTCCTCTATTCTGAGGTCGGCTAGCGGCTCCTGAGACCCGACCCGAGGAAACATGTCTGTGTCCATCCCTGCAGACTCCTCTGGTCCCTCCTTCACTGGGAACATGGAGGATTCACTGGTGCACCTGGTCGCATCTGGGGCAGGGGGGAATCACACACTGTCAGTCAGATCAAGTCAGATCTATTTATGGGATATTAGACTGATCACACACACTCACACACACACACACGCTCACACACACACACACACACACACAGCTAGACAGATACACTAAGAGACAAGCCAAAAACTATTACTAGTACTTCACTCCCAACGGGTTGAAGTAACAACATCATTACACCATCTACCAGGTCATCAAATACTACACTGCAACTTGTAAGGATTAAGTCTGAAACCTTTTTTGAGCTGTGCCTGTCTGCTGGAGGCTCCCTCAGCAAGGTCTGGGCACGAGCAGCTGAGACGGGACAGGTTCTCTTTCCGCACCTCCTACAACAACAGGTTCAGATCAACAGGTTCAACTTTGTTGAAGAGTAGAGGACTAATCAAATGCTTGTTAGTAAGTGCTTTATATCGTATACAGATAGAAAGTTTAAAATTGTAACTGTTACAACAGGTTCAGATGAACCCTTGTTCAGATGAACCCTTTAAGTGCAGACATGTCTACTAGTAGGTAGAGTTAACGATATTGCAGAATCACACATTCTACTGAAAGAGATCCCGATCTACGAAGTCTACAAATTCTCATTACTATAATCATTTAAGATATTCACATAAAAGAAAGATCTATTTAAATTCATTGCTGTCACTTTAGATCAACAGAAGCAGGGCATACAGGAATTGGTTGACGTTTCTGTTCTCATCATAGTTCCTGACCCGGACCTGGACCTCAACAATATCATCTATAAACTCTAGTCTTAAATGATAAAAACAGTAACCAGAATGTTTACTTGGCCTTTCAGTACACAATAAACAAAATTCACTCTTTCACAAGTCTACAGGAAAATAAAAAGGGGAACAAATCAGCATACCTCTACAATAAATTGTTTCTTGTTCATCTCCCGAAGTCTCTGGATCCCTTCGTTGATGTTGTGCAGCCGTCTTAAGTTCTCATCTGCAGGACGTAAAAGCAAAAATATGAGATGTTAATTTTGCATGGTGGCACATTAGAGGTTAACAGACTTCAGTATGCTGATTTATGGTGGGGGTGGGTTTCTAATTTACATACAAATAAGTTTGTCTGACAAATAAGCCTTTCATAGAATAGACAGTACTGGGGACTTGGTAGGAACAGGCCAGGTCTTGAACTTTTTACTGTTACACACACAGAACTGTGACAGTTTTGTGAAAAGAAGTCTAAAAAACTAGTGTTGGGATTCTTTTCCAAAGTTTCTAAAGTTTCAGTTACAATGAACGTATCTTTCAACAGTTCAAGTTTAGCTCTTCAGTGAGCAAAACTTGTTCGAGAATAACTTTTCCCCCTTCCTCTCCACTGACCTAGTATCTTGGCATGCCCATCCCCGTCCCTCTCGGGTGTGGGCTGGGTGACTGAATAAGCCCTATAAGCAAGATTTAATCAGGCTAGTTCAAGAATTAGCTCATCTGTAAGCCAACCTGGTACAAAATCACTTCTCTCCACTGACCTAATATCTTGGCATGCCCGTCCCCGTCCCTCTCGGGAGTGGGCTGGGTGACGCTGATGGTGGGGATGCCCGCGGCCGTGCCCGCGTCATCGGGACCCGCGGCGGGGAGCTCTGTGAAGGGGTCGGTGTCGCTGGCTGACTCCTCCAGGAAGTCTGCTTCACTGTGTTCATCACCTGTAACCACAGGGGATACAGTATTAGAATCGTAACACTGTATTGGGGGACCTTGAGTATGTGGAGAAGGATAACCTCAAGCCAACAGTTCACACTTACGCCACATCTTCAGAAAAGACGCTGGAGCCCATAACACTGAGGAAGCCACACGGCGAAACATGTTTGTTGTGTGTTGGTTCGAATAAAGTTCCTAAACGGGGAACATGCGGCTCCAGCGTCTTTTCTGAAGACGTGGCATAAGTGCGAACGGTTGGCTTGAGGTTGTCCTTCCCCTCATACTATACTGTATCGGGAGACCTGTTTGAATTATGAGGATTTGAGCATTGAAAATAAAGTTTACATGTGTATCTTTTTTAGGGACGACATTGCAACCTGGTAGGATTGGTCCAGGACATCCCAATCGGAGTTTGTGAATTCAAAGACATTTCCTTAGAATTGAGTCAGAATTTTTCAACTCCGATTCTTGTCACTCAAGTTCTATTATGGATTGACTTGAAATCTTGGATCTCTAAACGGTAGACCATTTACTTTAATCCTGATCAGCTTTCAACAAATATTTTGATCGGAATCTTACAGCAGATTGAACAATTCTACCAGATCACAATTTCTGTCCTAACTTATATGATTTTTTCTTCTTTTAATTACAAAATGCTATTCACGACAACATTAGTTATACAGACAATGTTAGGTGGTAAAATTTGTGGATGAGGGTGTGGGACAATTTCTTGATGGCTGGCAGGTGTTAGCTTATTGAATGAATGATTGTTAGTTTTCTTTGTTGTGCCATGGATGTGGTTTATACTTGCAGATTTGCCTTAAATCTTTCTAAAAAAAACTTAAGTACAGGTTTTCCACAAAATCATATAACGTGTCATCAAACATACTGTTACCTGGATCATCAACAAGTGGGATGAAAGATTAGTTAAATCCACAGAATTCCAACAAAAAAATATTAAAATCAAGGCACAAGTTAGTGGATTAAAGAAAAGAAAACTTAAAAATACAAAGTAAAATTTCAAAGCCTAGAATACTTTTTCTCCAAATATACCCCAAATTCAAGTTGTCAGTGGACTGAGTTCACAGATGCCCTGATGAGCTGTTTGAAAATTGTGACATACCAGACTAGCTCTAGCTAGGCAAACAGCTAGGACAGCACTGAATAAAGAGACTCTTTTTTACACAACCACAGGCTGCTTTATTTCCACCAACTTTTCGGTGACCGTCTGTCACCTTCCTCAGGGCAATTTTGACTGGTCCACATTGTAATATGGCAATACCGGTAGGCGTCGCTGTGGCACAGTGCGAACAAGTCAGAATAGACAGACGGTCACAGAAACAAGAGTCACTTTATTCAGCAGTGTTCTCACCAGGCCTTTTCAGCATAGCGGGCCGATACGCTGTGGGCTGGAAAAATGACGCTGTAAAACGCCCGCTACGCTGCTTTTTCATCCAGCGTAGCGGCAAAAAAATGGGGAATAAAAGAAAAATATCGTAGTAAAAATACATAGGCACGCGCCAAGCACGCGCCTTCGCTGTTTCAGGAAGTTATCAACTCGAAGGGAGGTGTTTTACAGCACCGGCCCGCCGTACCGCTGGCTCGCAGCCCCTCCCACCCCCTTGCGTTCCCGCGCGCGGAAATGTAAACACAGACGCGAGAGGGCCTTGCCCGCACGTGATTAGCGGGGTGGGATCTCTCCCCGGAACAGCCGATGTGCATAAGGGAGCGGCGTTGATAAACAGAGGCTGTTACTCGCGGCAGTTGCGTCTTTCTTTTTCAGTACGGAAAATAGAAGCAATTATTTCTGACACATTTCTAGAGCAAGAACGGGTCGCGTTCCAAAATTTCCTGTTCTAAATTTTGCGTGTGCCGCCCTGCGTTCGTGCCAAAAAATAAAAATAAAAATAAAATGAGTAGCGCGTGTGCTGCGAGTGATCAGTGGGGTGGGGTCTCTCCCCGGAACAGCCAGTTCCCGGGGAATGTCCTTATTTGGGAAGCTCGGTTGACCAACATAGGCTGTTACTGATAGTTGCGTAATTTTTATTTCAGCGCGGGAAATAGAATCAATTCTTTCCGACATAATTCTGGAGCAAGAGTGGGTCGCTTTCCCAAAATTCCTGTTCTAAATTTGAAGCTCTGTATCGGCATTCGTAAGATACAAACCATCGTAAGTTTGTATGTAAAACCCGGGCGTTAGTTTCGCCGACAAGCCCCGTGTGGCCCCGCCCACAAACCGCCAGGGCAGTGTCGGCATCTTTCCGATTTGATCAAAGGGCCGCCGGCTATCAATCAAACGCGGCTGTTGTTTACAGTTTCAGTCATGTGCCGTGTGCAAGTTTACAGCGAACTTCATGCTACGTAATATTACATTCCTTGGACCTTCTTTCCCACAGCGGTGCTTCTACGAAATATTTATTAGACTGTAACACTGAGTCCCACATGTTTTAAAGAATGGAATCTGACGCGGAATAGCGGTTTTTATCGGGTATTTTCTTGAAACATGTCCGTGGGAATATCGTCTAAACTCTAATGGCGAGGCGGCGACGCAGGGAGACCGTCAACAACAGTCGTACAGCACGGCGGCTAACAGCGATACTAGCGCTATAAACAAGCGCTTCAACTTCGGATGGCAACCAGGACAATATTTTTAAGTACTGTTGAGCTGAGTAAAGTTTGTTGTTTATGAGTTTTTAGTTGTCTGTGAAGCTTTGACCCGAAATATTGTTACGTCAAAGTCAAACTGCTGAAGACAAGTTTAAGTGACTGCTGCGATTATCGTAGATATGGCCCTAAAAAAATGATAAAATAAGCCTTCTCAATAGCCTAAAATGCAAGAGCTTCCGGGGGGCTTCGCCCCCCTGGGTCCCCCCACCGGGGCTCTGCCCCTGGACCCCGCCGGGGGCCTTCGGCAACCCCCGGACCCCTGCCCGACGCTGTGAAAAATTCCTGGTGAGAACAATGTTCAGTGACGTACCAACCTGATGAAAGTTCACGGGTCTAGGACAGCAGTAAACTAAGAGTAAGATGAACCATGGTACAACTTTGGGGTATATTAAGTATAGTAGGCTTTAAATTCTAACTTTCCTTTTATAATAATAAATGCATGAATTGAAGGGTGTATGAGTGAGTGAGTGATGTAAAATGAATTGTCATTAAAAAAAACAGCTGCAAATTAAAGGTGAGGATGATTAGTATGAACGGCATGGCACTTCTGTTAGGATCTGTTGTTAGTGTTACCTTTACAAAACAGAGAACCATTGGTGTATCTAGTGGCAGGACCTGACTGAACCATCACCCTAGTCCAATGTGCTGGAACAAACGAACGGTAAGGTTTAATATGGACTTTAATTCCTATTTCATTTTCAATCATGGACATGGAGCAAGATTATGTTGGATTATGTTTGAATATGTTTCAATTTAAAAAAATGTGAATATGTTTAAACTAAAAAATATGTTCAAATCTTACAGCCTTTCAAATGTGAACTCATGATTGTGTGAGATTTTATTATTCAGATATATCTGGTGGAAATGGCATATTTGCCAAATGCATCAAAACAAAGGCCCCTTGATTTGAAAACTCTGATTACAACATTTTTGGCCATTCAACATCTGACTTACTTTTAATAAAAAACATTAAATTTTTTGTCCCTTTCAGAGAATTTTCAAATGAACTTAATTTTGAATGGCTTATTATACAGAGTATTGACTTTAAAATTTTTGTCCAAGACCCCTATCTCAGTATATAGGACAGATGGCCAGAGGTGAACCTGTTTAGCATACAGACATGGCCACAGGTGCAGCCAAACCCTCCAGGACCTCTCACCATTCACGGTCACTTGTACCGGTAACTCACAGTCTGTCTGTCACAGTCACAGTCATGGCTGTAGTCTTTGTCAAACAGATGACAATCCTCCGTGGCTAACCTATCATTCATTCATCTCATTTGTATGTAAATGTGATATTTATTTCAATCACCTGCATCTAGTGTAGATTATTGGGGCACTGGGAATTGTATTACTGTATATTCATAATAACATTTTGAATGTTTGAAATAGAGCAGATGCTGGCTATGTTGCGCTCTCCCTCTTACTACTCATGTCATGGCTTATAATATCATTTATCATATGCCACAACAATTCAATCGTTTTCAGATAATGATGAATGCTCAAAAGGAATATCTGAGGGGAAGGTTTGTACCTAGGCACAGCCAAAAAAAAGTTTTTCTCTTTTTCGTTAGCCCTCTACTTTGAATTCATGTTTACGTCTAACTTGATCATTAATATAATTTTTACATGTCCATGAATCAAGAGACCTTTTAGGCTTTTATTGTTTAGAAAAAACAATATAAAGTTGACAAGGCCACCACTATTTGGGTTATTGCAGGGTTTAATATACACATTTCCTAATAATTTATTTTCTTATATGACCTGTTATTGTTTAGTTTAAAATTGTGTCAGTGCCTTGTTAAAGTTACAATTAGATTGTAGACTGTATCATGCAATTATTGTATGTTATACAAGAATCATAAATCAATAACTATTTCTCCATTGAATAAAATATATCATTGTTACAGTTGTCCAAAGACACATGCAAAATGTTCAACTGCAGCAGACAATCAAAGACTCGATTTACACTTAGGAAAATATCTGCTGTATGATGGTTGTCGTACATCCTTGTTGAACAAACGCTTGACAATTGATAGAAATGCTATATTTTGGTGACAATACAATATTTACCAGTCTTTCATAACTAGTCGAATGCTGTCTTATAACCCGTGTCAGTGACCAGAGCAGCAGTACATGTAAACTGGATACTACCAAGGAGGTTGAAAGAGGGACCTCTTTCAACCTCCTTGATACTACTAAACATAAAATACTAGACTTGTTCAGCTGAAAAGATCATCTGTATTACAGGGCTAGCCCTTTGTAATAGCCATAGGCTAGTTGGGCAGCCCTGGCTGTGTGTTCTAACCAGTCAAACCAATAAATAAATACTATCCAAGACTGATAAATGTGAACCTCTGTGTTCCGTCAACTCACCTGTCTCTGCTGCCTCCTGGTCCTCCCAGGAATCCTGGTCCTCCCGTACGGACGTGGGCGGACTCCCCAGCTCGGGCTGTAGGCACACGCAATCCGTCAACAACAACATGGCAGTACGATCTAACTGTCGCCTGAACGAACGATCACGTTTTTAACCTCCTTCTGCTGACAAATTCTTCTTCTGCGCTGGAACTCCAGTACAAGTGTCCTACTCACGTCAACAACATGGCAGTACTGACAGAACAATCACCTAAACTTTCACCTGAACGATCAAACTTTCACCTGCCGACAAATCCTTCTGCGCTGGAACTCCAGTTCAACTTCAAGTGTCCTATTCACGGGTCACTTTCGGAAACGAATGTGTTCTAGTGGAGATTCATTTCTGTATCCCTTTGACATAACATCAGGCTGATCAGCTTTGCAAGCACACTGTATGGTAGCAGCTGGTTATATTGTATTACACTAAGAGACCTGTCACACCTAACTTTTGCACAATTTTTTCTAGCTAGAACTTTGCAAGCATTATTAAAATCGAGGATGCTCTTTTAGTGCTTGGTCAGGCAACGAGTTCCTCTCTCTGGTAGTTCATTACAAGCAAAAAAAAAACTACTCCACTGCTCCACAACAACACTCTTGCCTCTCTCCATACAGCTGGATGAATGGACAGCTTAGTAATCAGATTAACTCACATGACACAACAAAGGGATCAATCCAAAACCAAACACAGCTTGATTGTATTTAAAACATGGATCGTCCAATTTCCTTCAATGGGGTGTGTCAGTTCAAATATAATATCATATTATGCAACGTAAAACATACTTTTGAACATATCAAACAAGAAAGAAAAGGGAAAAAAAGACACCTTTAAATAGGATGATAATCAACAGTAGACAAAGTGCTTCTAACATCTTCTAGATTCGTCCTAACTGCTAATATTCTACCCCTGATGTCCAGAAATGGTTTGCTCCATTGTGCAACAACCACAACAAGGGAAACTTCAATTGGTGATCACAATTTTCAATGGCCTTTCACACACCGGGCATGCATATGCAAAGAAAGCTTACACAAATCTAGAAAACATGATTCAAATTTGGTTCCTGTTCTTGCAAACAATTCAGAAGTACTGTAACACTAACAGTTACAGTATTTTATTTCAATAGGAAGAATATTATCATGTTTATATAGCCAGATACATTTCCTGTTATAAATGTATCATCTGATTCATCATATTCTTTCCATGCCCAGTATGTATATGAGCCTGAGCAAAATTTGTTCCAAAAAAGATTGTGTTCAAAGAGATAATATCATGTAAAAATCAACTGCAGCATGACCAATAATTTTCCTCAGTTTTATAGTTTTGCCAGGTGTTCCATGGCAGTAGAAAATCATTTCAAAACATTGCACAGTGACTTGTACTGAGAACTGTTACTAGTAAGCACTGGATATAAATAATCTACCACTACAGCTTATGAAAGGACCAATAACTTCAAGAACATGCCTCAAACGAACTCTAGTCTATTGCCTTGGTTTGTGTTTGGTTAACTTGTAGTCAGCTGAACTAAACCAACAATGGTGAGGTCATCTATTGTTCTTCACAGACAAAATCACAACAATGACAGCTAACACTTTAGACGTAGATGTCTAATATGTATACTTGTCTAATACACATTATCTGCTATC
>NC_049980.1:31263469-31292781 GCF_000003815.2 Branchiostoma floridae | reverse complement strand
AAACACACAAACACACACAATATAACACACAGACACATCCAACACAGTGTCAGAAAACAATACATACATACTATATGTCATGTTTTAACAAATAAACATCTAACTCTATTATGTTATCCTGGCATCCAAACCTATTGTAGCAGCCAAGTCTCTTTGTCTTCTCACCTGTGAGAGAACGAAGAGGCTCAGCCGGCAGCTATAATTGGTACAGATACCAGGCTACTGACATGCACACTCATCTGAAACCCAGTGATAAATTCAGGTAAACCCAGTGTCCTACCTCAGGCATGGGGCTCTTCTGTCCGATCCACATATCCAGGTGCTTCAGGACTGCAATGTCATCATCTGTCAACCACAACAAAAAATCAACAAATCAAAAAGACATACACAATGTACAATAATTAGAGCTCTAGATCAAGGCATAACAGCTGTCATAGTGTACATCACAGAGCCACAACTGTGACACCAACCAAAGCTGAAAATGCTCACATTATGATAAATCATATGCAATTTACAAAATAGCAAATAGCAGTTTCAAGCAGAACATCAACATGGCATAGCCCTTCTGTCCTATAAACTCAAAGCAGGCTAAATTGCTTGACACCAAAAAGGGCAGCTAGATATGAAAAATGTAATGCCTTCCCTACATCTGCTTGGACATTTGCTGTTCTCACCAGTGTATGATGAAACTATAGACGCCTGCATTCACCCCACGACCAGAAGGAAGCAACATAAAACAGGCGACACCGGTATATGACTCATTTAAATATTGGATGACAAGGCTGTAAAGCTAAACAGCACATCAGGTAAAAATGTTATGTCAGCCACAAATAGGACAACCGTAGGCCCATCAATAATGTACAGGTATAGTGCTTATGCATGAATTATACATGAGGTACCAATACTGTACAGGGCTCAAAATACCACCTGCGTATGCAGTTTAGTGCGGGTAACATCGGAGCTGTGCAGGTATTTCTGATGTCTACCTGCACTAGCCTGCATCAGGGCTTGAAATAGCACCTGCATATGCAGGTTAGTGCGGGTAAAATTGGAGCTGTGCAGGTATTTCTGATGTCTACCTACACCTAACCTGCACTGGTGGATGTCTGGGATTTCATATGTCCTATGATGTAGGTGTGTATGGATTGTTATTAGCTGCATTGACTCTTACCACCTATCAAGTATAAAGGGAAAAAAAAAAGCAATGGTTTCTGAAAAATTTTAGTGTGATCCATACTTCTTAAATTCATAGTTGTGCAGGTAAAATTTGTCTGGTGCAGGTAACATTCAATGTTACCTGCACCAGTACAGGTATGCAGAAAAAAGTATTTCAAGCCCGAAATACTGTATCATCAACCTGCTAGCTTGGAAGCATCAATATGGGACAAAACACCTAAAACTTAGCAGATCTAAAAGTTGTTTTGATAGCAGATGGAAAGACATTGTGGAATTTGATTAACGATCAATCATGTGTTCTTGTTTGTTTCCGTACAGGAGCAGATTATCACATTAAAGCTCTTTAGAAATTTGATTTGTTGCCAAAAGATGCCATAATTGATATGTTGCATGTGGGTCACAAGATCATCAGGTCATACGAAAAATCACAAAATGTCACCTTTATGTTGGGAAAACCTGTACTGTAAATTTTGAAATGTCTGCAGTGGTTTTGATGCCGTTATTTTTGCAGCAACGCCTCTTGTTAGAACCTTTGTTTATCCATGAAAGCTCAAATCAGCCTGTAGGCTGCTTTTTATTGAGGTCATGAGGGAAGAGGCAAGGGTCAGACAAAGTATATTATACAGTTTTTATCATTTTAAGTTCTAATGAGTCTTATTACTCTTAACTGCAAACTTGTGAGACTGTGGATATGTCTATCTATCATATACTATAGTAGTATGTAAGACTGCAAACCAGTAGACTTGCCATACCCCATGAGTGGCTGTCCATCATAGCTCTAATTAAAGATTATTGTTTCAATCATAAAGTTAACTCAAAACAAAGCCAAAATATCATTTCCCTTTTCTTTACGAAGTCAAGTGCCGGCCAAAATAAAGCAATCTACAGTACATATATTCAGTCATCATACTGCATTCACTGTGACTGACAGAGCATGGTGAACATCAGTCATGTGAGGTTGAACCATTTGTCATAGCCAATTATCATGACATATCTTATGTTCCATCATACAGACATAATTCTGGCTTTGCAATCTCTTCAAATAGCACAATGCACAACTGCAGCAAGAGTCAAAGCACTGTTCAGCACTGTATACTGACAGAAACACCCAAGTGTTGGCCTGGCACTTGCTTCAATGAAAAGATTTGAAAGTGAATGCAGTTAATTACAGGAATGTGGTATTTAGCTGTACAACCACCTCCTGATTTTGAATATGAATGACTTTGTCAATAAGACAAGAAAGTATTCTTGGCACAGTAAAAATTTAATGTTTTAAGCAAGATCTTGTAAAAATGTAACGAAAGCTCTATATGGTCTCTGTCGATCAATATTGATCATGGTAAAATCCTAATAATTCACATCAACACTACATGATACATCATTGTCTATGTCTAAACAGTCCTGTGCAATTAAACAAAATGTCAGTCACTGCCAAATACAGTCAAACCTGTACAAGTGATCACCTTTCAGAGGAGAACCAGGCCAATGTGACTACATTCTGAGAACCCTGTCTAAAGTGATCACCTGTCCACATGATAACCCAGACTTTATCCGTTCCCTGAGTGGTCTTCTTGTGCAGTTTGACGATTTTCAGTTCAGTTATCATTAATTTTACAGAAAGAGTAACTGAATCATCACTCCTGAAGAAGGTGGACGGAAGTGCGACTGAAAATTCGAGGTAAGCTAATTTTGGTGTTGTAAGGCAGTGGAAAATCTTCAATATGTACTACGTCAACACAGATGAGCTTTCATGCTAATTTTACAGAAAGTTAGCAAGCAAACGTACCTAACGTGCGGGCCTCTGCCTCTGTGCTGAGTTGTGTGGAGAGAGTGGCTGAGCCCAGACTGTGGCGCTTCAGCATGGCCGCCTCCCCCTTCCCTGGGGAGTCGTGTAGAACCTCACGTGTCTCCCACACACGGGGGACAGGGCTGGTGCTCAGGTAGCTGTCAGGGCTAACAACAGAGGCACAGGTGAATATTGAACATGGTAACCCACTAACTCTTACACTAACCCTAACCCTTCCCTGGGGAGTCTTTTAGCACCTCACGTGTCTCCCACACACGGGGGACAGGGGTGGTGCTCAGGTAGCTGTCAGGGCTAACAGGCAAAGATATCAATGGCAAAGATATCAATGGAAAAGATATCAATATCTAATATGGTAACACCTTAACACTAACACTAACACTAACCCTAACGATATTTTCGTATACTTGTTAGTTTTGACTGTCATGGTATCAATCATTGGTCAACACAGGAAAATAGAGCCAATGATAAAAGAATTCCAATGCTGGAAGTGAAAATACATAGAAAAATGTCATTTGAATTTTTTTCAAGTGATGTTCTTGCCCGATAGGACAAGCGAATTCTAGAAAACTTTTCCAACCCTTATCATGCTATAACCAAAGACTGTAACCATATGAAGTCATTACTCTTACATGTACTCTCCATAATAAACTCAAAACTTTTCAAATAATAAGAACTTACTCTGCAAGCAGCGCTGCCAGTTCGTCGTGTCCCGTCTTCTTGGCCAGGTCCGTCGGCAGGTCTCCATCCTTGTTGGCCAGCTTGATGGCCGTCTCTGCTCCCGGTTTCTCCACGAGGAACCCGGCAAGTCTCCGTAGGCCAAGACGGGCAGCGAAGTGCAGCAAGGTCTCCCTGGGCTGGGGGTCTGGTGGGGGATAAGGGGTACCACAATTAGAGCAGTTATCTACAGACGGGAACTTAGAAACCCTGTAATAGTTACGTAGACTTAGTACCCTATTCTGTATCGCATGTACATTCATCCACTTAATATTTGTATGTTAGAATTTAGTTTATCTACATGTACTCAGACCACATTCATTCATTTCATGTATTTAGTCTTTCTTCTCTTGCAATTAGCCCCATGGGCATGAATTTGCAATAAAACATCATTATCATTAATGATGCAAAACTAATTTAACTTACACCATTTGGTACATTGGCATACAAAATGTAGGCAAGTACATGTACAGTGAATGAGTGATTGCTTTATTCTTGTACATTTACTAGTATTAGTAGTAACCAAACCCAAGCAAATGACCACCTCTACATGAGAACCACCTGGCCAATATTACCATTCTTTTCGTGGTCTCTTTGATAATTTTCCCATTGACAAAAACATGAAGAATTCCGTCTAGACCATATATACAGGATTTAATCGGTCCTCTGAGTGGCCATCCGCCATTGGCAGTTTTGACTGTACATGACAGTGATTTGTATTACTGCTATTTTTTTCATAGACTTTTCAATACATCACTATACAGTATACAGTGTACACTAAGCAAGCTGTTTGTGTTAGGCTTTAGTGGGTGATTATATTGCATGAAAAAAAGCCAAAACCATTTAGCATTGATTTTATTGTATACTAGACTGCAGAATTAGATTACACAACATTGCAAATGCCAGATTATTGGATTGGATTTTGTCAAATCACATCGCAGAATCATGAGAATGTCAGCAAATGCTGTTGGCAGAAACCAACAACTGTCTATACAAACTCATTAAACCACCCAAATTTACCAAATTTACTACCGTAAATGCATTTAAGTTTGCGTGGATTTAATTTCGCGGTAGCAGGAAAAAGGACTTTTTGCGGTGGTTTTAATTCCGCGGTAGCACCATGCACTGTAGTATCTTAATGCCCTGGAAAAATGTTCGCGGTGGTTGTAAATTCGCAAGGAGATGGCCAACGCGAAAACCGCGAACATAAATCCACCGCGAACATTTCTGCATTTACAGTAAGCTGAAATGTTCAGGAGAGAGCAAGCAGCACACAAGCTGTCAATCAACTTTACCACAGATAACATGAATACATAAAACGTAAACAGCTTACGAATATTTGGTACCAAAGAAATGCTGGCTTAAATTAAAAGATTCCTTTTGAGCACTCTTAGAGTATTTCTGGGTGGGATGTTTTCTGTCACTGGTAAGCAAATGTTTGCCGCTATGATATATATTGTAAATGATGTAGGTAGTAGGTAGGTGGTGCTTTTGCATCGAGAGCACAATTCCAAACATGGCCTTGTTTTTATAATAATAATAATAATAATAATATCGGGTGTATTTTGCAGTCAGTAGGTACCCAAAGTGAGGGTAATGAGGCTGTTTAACGTGGTCGAGGCTCCTCCTCGAGCACGGGACCCCCGTTTTACGTCCCTCCCGGAAGACGATTTTGTGGAAAGCTTCGTGAGGCTACAGCAATCCGGACGTCCTTGGTTGGTCCCCCATCCAAGTACTGTCCGGACCGCACGTTGCTTAACTTCTGAAATCGAGGGATCGGGTGTACCAACGCGCCACGCAGCCGTAGTATCAACAAAGACGAACTGCAGTGGAAGACACTGACTGTCTAGTTACTGTCACAGTCTGTAATCTTAATCTACCTGTATGTTCAAACATTGTATGTTCAAAACCATTGTTATTCCAAACCCCGGCTGTTGAAACTCCATGAAATTGCAAGCAACATTGCGCACATGCCAAGAGTCAAGACTTGGGTGAAGGTCTGACAAACCAATTAATGGAAAGGAGCTCGACTCAAAGAAACTCGGTCTTATTAAATCCATTCAATTACATTTGCATGGTGCAAAGAAATTCCTGTGTGCTTTCTGGTGGGAGTATTCTTATGTTGTAGCTTTTCTGGTGGGAATTTTCTTTTATTATGTTGTAACTTTAGTTTCTGTCAGTTTAATAATGCTAACTTTATGTTGAACATGGTGATAGTTTTTCTCAAACCTCAACATGACGTGTGAGGGCCTCAAAATGACGTTGATGGCCTGTTTTCAAAGCATCCAATGCTTTGAAAAGAATCTTAAAGAAACTCCTTTCAGTTATGTTTTCAAAGAACTCCCTTGTGCATATTTCCTGCAGGAACAGAATCTGGTGGGAACATCCTTCTCTATGTTATAACTTATATCAAGGACATTATGTACCTTTGATTTCTGCCAGTTTAATAACTGACTTTTTATTCCATATTACTTTTTCTCAAAGTTCTTCCATCTTCCAATATCTAGCATGATATGAAAAGTATATTCCTATTTTCTTTTCTATTTTCACTTAAAGTTTTGAAAGTGCAGATTTTTTAACAGGAATATGGTTAAGATCTATGTCTTGCCTATACACGTTATCAGGATATATCTGATGCTTCCTGGTTGCTGCTCAAAGACATTAACTGTCAGCAAGCAGAAATAATGACAGTCTTGGCAAAGAGCTTCTTGGAAAATGGTAGAGGTTACGATGCATTCTATAGGACTGATGCTGTGCTGTGAGAACAGAAATGTTATATCTATCTAATAATTTATTCTTCATTATAATATCATTATAATTATTGGATGGGTTGACATGCAGTCAAGGTTGACCCTGTAGTCATGAATTACTGTAAATATTGAAATATTTGAGGTGGTCTTATTTTCACATTATCTTATTAAATAGGTGCTTCTCCAATATGAAATCATAACACCATGAACATGCGTTTTTGCGCTAGAGTATTGTTTTGACGCCGAACATAAAACATTGCAAAACCTTGTTACTATTCCTGTCCTGAATGTTTTTTGAAATTTCGACAAAAACAAATACATTGAATTTTACAGTTATATAACATTCCATTTACATCACTGTCTTTGACCTCCGTTGTTGAACTTTTGAAATGCTGCATAAACCTCCATAACAATTACATTCCTACTTTGGAGTTAAATCCCAACAAAAATAATTGCATTTAAAGTATTATAACAGTGCAGTTATATAATTTGTACATTTGGCTGGGTTGAAAACTCTGGCACAGACATTATAATCCAGCTTTTTATGACATGAAGTCTTCACTTAAAAGGCAATCTATCCCTTAACCAATGTACACAGACCACTTAATCAAACACCATGCCATCCATCACTACGTAACTAACGAGTTCTTAACGAACCTACCTGTAACGAGCATGATCACCGCTATCACGATACAGACCGCGGTGAGAGCCACTGTGCAAGAGCATGCAGAGTACATCCATACCAGGACCAACACTAACATATTGCACATCGCTCCCCTGTTGATCCAGCTAAGACTCTGGCTTTCCTACTAGTAGTACATCTGCATGGCTCCTGCAGCCATCTCACACGAAGCTAGTGAACATTGCAATAGTCTGCTGCAGAGTCTACCTTGTCAGCGCACGATCGCCTCTTCTACAGACATGGCCAGAGTTCGTACGTAATATCTGAGCAGCCCCCGTGGTTTGCTGCAAACATCTAACGTTAGCTCAGACTCTCCCGAGACCCCCAGAAAAAAATTAAACCCTGGCAATTCATTTCAGGCGGGCGGGGAGGGATGCACTGAGCAAACAGAGTCCACCAATGGCGGAGCCTGCCCACAAATCATGAGCATACCCTGCATGTGTGGCCGGGGCTACAAGGCAAACATAACGGCCATATAAAGAAGGTCATAATGTATATCTCGGGTGAATCCACAGGGCAAGCCCCAGTCAGAGGAGACTTGTGATGGATGCAGCTCCAGTCCAGTGTTATACTTATAGCTAAGGGCCAGGGTCTGACCTTACAACATGGGTGCAGCGGGGCAAGACTTGGGCCACCATTATCCTCAGTGCTACACATGCACGCTGCATGCAAAGCAAGTCTACTACTGCATACCCCTCTGCTGCAGGCCGCCCACTCCGCTGTGATATTATTGATTCCTCTGCAGCGCAGGATTTTATCCTTGCTGCACATGTTTCCTCCATTCTGAACCAGCCCCGCTGGGGGAACGAACCATTATCACCATCTCAAGGGGTGCGATTTGTGGAGGAGGGTAATTTATCTTGCTCACTTGCCAGCCCTGTTCAATTGTACATACATTGTGTAAATAGGCAGCTCCAGTTATATCGAACAATGGTGACATCTGATGATGGGATACCTAGAAAGAATTAGTAGCATAATAATCATTATTATAGATGACATGCCTAAGAAAAAAATGTTGTGTTTCCTGTTTCAGTTCTGAAAAAATTGGGTAGATAGGTAGAGATTATCTTTTTTTTTCTTGTAATTTTTTTTTTAGGCTGGCCAAAACTCTAGTGTGACATGTATTACAATACACTGGAACAAAGTATGCTGAAATGCATTAGGACTAAACTGAAATGTCAAACTAGAATGTTGTGCGTAATAATAGAACCATTTATCCTTCGTTAGATAAGACAAGCCATGTATTTAAATTACTTCAATATGAAGCAGGCTGAATAAAAAGTCTAAGTGGAAACTATGGGTGGGGTTATCTATATCAGGAAATCATTGGAACAAACATTGGTCAACTTTATAACCGACATCAAGATGTTCTTGGCGCCAAACATGGGTGGGTCTGTACGCTTGAGGGTTTGTTTTTTTGTTTATTTGTTTGTTTGTGGGTTTGATAGCTCTTCGTCTCAAGAAGAAGTGTAGGTTTGGGCAAAATTTAAAAAATGTTAAACCCTTCCCGCGCCTGGTGGCGAATAAGGTGGTGCCCATCTCTGTTTCCTTAGCCCTGGGCCACACAAAGCAATCACTACAGCAGGGGGCTAGTCCACTGGTAGTGGTGTGCGTTCAACTTCCATGCTCTTTCCCGAATGCTGAGTGCTAAGCAGAGAAAGCAGCATGTACCATTTTTAAAGTCTTTGGTATGACTCGGCCGGGATCGAACTCACCACCTACCGAATGCAAGGCGAGCACTCTACCCACTAGGCCATTGCACCGGCCTTGCAGCTTTTTTCACTGTGGACCATTTTTGTTCCTTATTCTTTTTTAAGAGGGTGCCTTTAGAAGGAGCTGAAGGATTTTAGGCACATCTATGAATGCTGACATTTCTCTCTTTTGTACAGCAATATTCTGATTTCAAACTGGCACAAAATCCCTGGTCAGAGGCCAATAATGTTTTAGACCACACTGACTTAATTTTATTTCATGTGTCTTACGTTCACCTCCAGTAAGACTGTAAGAGACAATCCCCAGTTTAATCATGTTTATAATCCTAATCTTGTTTAGAGGAATGAGGGCCTGCTGCTGCCCCATGCCCTGACCATGTGTCCCCTTACCCTGGAGAGCAGACCCTCTGGCAAGCATGAAATTCTGATGGACCAGGTATGCTATTGTGTAACGTGGCCACGTTTCTTTTTTGTCGACAAGGATCAATGTGCGTGTGGATGCTATCCACAAAATTAAGTCGGTGTGGCCTTAGTCTTTTCTGGTACGATAGTCATTTACTGTCAAGAAGAAGGTGAAATGTATAAAAAAGATTTCTTACCTTCTTCCTCGGTGGTAGTCCCAAGTACATTCCACCACGGCGGAAGGTTCATACTTTCGAAGGCACTCGTCAACCCTATATCGAACGAGTCTACGTCCTCCCCGACCAGATCGAACTGCACATGGGGCGCGTTTGGGGAGTCCAACGATTCCTGATTGGTCACGTTGTCGGCGAGATATCTGGCCATGTCCCACGTTTTGTCGTGTAGGTACTGAAACAGGCTGCAGGCGATGATCTGGTGATGGGCTATGTCACTCGCACAAACCGAAACCTCCACCACCTCCGCACAGTCATGGTCTGGGACAAAGAGAAGGAAGGAAATGTCATGAAGAGGTGCACAACTACATGTCCTGGGTCAATAAAGGTAAGGCATCCAGGTAGTAAGATATACCAAATTGCAAGTACCTTTTTCATATATAAATTCATAGTTAGAGAATAAAACCTGCTCTGTAACAGATATGCTCAGTGTCAAAGTGTAGTGGATGCTACGTGTTCAAAACGTCAGACCGTTTCCAAAACCACATCAAGTTGCTTGAGTTAGTGCTTTTTGACGTACCATGACATTGTATACTCAGTTTCCTTGTTTAGGCTAAGGTCACATTTCCACAAAGGGGCCCGGCCGGGCAGCTTTCGGGAACGATAAGTATGATATAAAAGACAACAACAACACAAACGGCCAAAGAATAATTCATCAGCATGCATTGTGCATATTTATTGCCATAAACTTAAATTTTTCGTTTCCGCAAACAGCCCGACCGGGCCCCGGTTAGGAAATGTGACGTAGGCCTTACAGTGAAAATAAAGGAATTATTATCAATGTTTTAATCTGACGTGGCTGGCCACCAATGGACACTACTTCACAGTCACCATGTAACTTCAGGCAAGCGGATGGTCTTGGGACCATTCCCACACCGCTTTCTCCGCGTGCGAAAGATTCTGCATGCGAGAGAGGTGACTGCAAAACTAAAACTACAGTAGTTTGACAATTTACAGTAACTATGCTTCACTTTTGCAGCGTACCTGGTATAACGGCCTGTAATGTGAAGGCGTTGAGCTGCCTGGCGATGGTGATATGTCTCTGCTGAGAGCCTCGGAAGATGAGGAAAAAGTCACACCCCTCTGGCAGCGGGCTGTCTTCCGCAAAGGCAGCGACGATCGTGCTCCCTCCCTGGAGAGGGGAAAACACAAACATTAGATTTAGGTTAGGTTCCACGATGGTATTTAGTAGTTGTAATTTTGGAACCTGTCATACATTACAGGGCTTGAAATACCACCTGTATATGCAGGTTAGTGCAGGTAAAATTGGAGCTGTGCAGGTATTTCTGGTGTCTACCTGCACCTAACCTGCACTGGTCCGTGTAATGGTTTTTATACATAAATGTCCTATGATGTAGGTGTACATGGATTGTTATTGTCTGCATTGATAACGTATGAAAGAAAAAAAAGCAATGGTTCCTGAACAATTTTAGTTAAGTATGATCCATACTTCCTAAATTCAGAGTGGTAATTTTCAATGTTACATGCACCAGTGCAGGTATGCAGAAAAAAGTATTTTTAGCCCTGCATTACCTATGCTTATACAATCAAAACTGCCCAAGAAGAACAATTAAGACCAACAGAATCTGGCCTGTATGGACAAGTGGTTCTATATACACAACGGTACATGTATTTACTACACAGTTGTGATTTTGTTGGGAAAACCTGTCATACATTACCTGTGGATGCTTGCACAGTCTAAACTGCAAAAGAAGACCACTCAGGCCAGACCACTCAACACAATTTACAGAATCTGGACTATATTGACAGGTGGTCACTATAGACAAGTTCTTATTATCTTATTCTTAATGTATTTATAACAAAATTGTACAAGGAACCACCAAGAAGTGGTCACAATGGCTAGAAGGTACTAAGGTGCATGTGGCCAGGTGGTAAATCATACAGGTTTGGTTTGACTCTACTATTACTAACTTCCTGCTGAGGTTATGACAAAAGTACCACATCCTATAAGGTGACTACTCATATTACAGGTAACATTTACAAGTAGTTAAGTTATACATGTAGCTAACCAGTAGCCTTTCATATACATGTATGAAATTTATATGAATGATAAAAAAAGTAAAAACAAGATATCAAAATAGGACTGTAACAAGCCTAGGGAGCCTGAAATCAAATAATTTCCTACATATCTACATACCAAATATCTACCTACAAACCACCACTCTCGATTTTGCTGGTCTTCTACCCACAAATGCTACAAAAAACCTTCTTGGCAAAGGTAATATTACTAAGTAATAACAACATACCACCAACAGTCTGCACTGTTGTCACTTTAAGAAAGAAATTAGTTGCTGTAAAAGCTTGGGGGCATTCCTACTGGTTTCCCCATGTCCCATAATGTACCCAACAAGAACCAGACCAGACAGGAAAGCCTCCACAGACAAACATCTCCTGTGTAGTTCTATTAGGGGTCAGAGGTTAATCACTGCTGTTTCAGGGGTCAAGGTCAAGGCAACAGGCAACCAGCATAATCTTGCCCAAGACTCTTTTCAATCTTCTTATGTCAATTACATCTACAGCCAATACATGTATCTGTGCTATATGTATGATTCTGTGCAAAAGAGACTGTATTTTCTTTTGACAATTGAACTGTACATAATGTCTTCTGTGTATGCTAATTTAATTATCATGTTTATAATATTTCAAAATTTACTTTATCATGCACTAGTCATACTATGGAGTTTAAGTTACTGTTCCTTATGATTTAGATATGAACACTCCAGAGAATGAATAGATTTTTAGAAGACCTGTTACATACAAATTTAGTAAATTGTTTAGCAATTTGATATCCATTCATTGCATTGTAAAAGTATTTCTTACAATTGTTGAGCAATGCAGTTTCATATCATATGATTATGAGAGAATATGACTACAATTTTTGTCACAATAGACCAACTTCTGCTGTTGTCATAACTGGTCTGGGTGAGCTGGAAAAGTTAGACTATTTGGAAACAATTTGTTCTGTGTATATAGTCAACAAAAAGGTTTACTTTTCATACAGCACATAGGTTTACAATCATGAAATTTGTCAGCTGATTTGACTTTACCCAGTTATTCACCATGAATGAAATCCATTTGTCACCACCTCCAAATAAAAACACAAGTTATATTTACAGACACTGTTATGAAGAAAATAGCTCAAGAAAGGGACCCACTGTTACAAACAGCTAAGGTGAGACCATAGGACACAAAGGCACCGTTTCATGCCATCAGTCACTTATGTGGGGACCGATATGACTCTTCTGCGAGGGGTTCAAAGCTGGCCAACGATACCGCAAATAATTCCCATGAAACCCAAAATATATGCACAAAGGCGTACAACAAAGAGGGAGGGAACGTGATCTGTGCAAAACGGCCGCCTTAGGTCAGCTCGTGCCTGTATGTTTAGCTTGCCTTACATTTTCCACTGAAAGAGAGCTCTGTGAATGGGAAAAGTTGTATTCTTTGGTACAGAAATCCTATATCTCAGTTGTTATGCTCCATTGCAAATATAAAGATATATTTGGCAACAGATATATATAGAGAGAGAATTATTGATATTGGATTTCTATCACCATAAACTATTTCTACTTTTCTTTCATTACACAACTTTTCTTTGAATAGTTTTATAAGCATCATGCAATATCTGTTCCTAGTTCTACATTGAGAGTTCTTCATTGTCATTGTCATAAAAATTTACTGAAAGTAAAACATATATTTTTGCACTTTTGAAAGCTTAATTCACAATAATGTAGCAGTAGTTTGACAACTTCTTGTTTTTATAGACATCAAGATTCATTGTTATAAGCCTCAAGTTTTGAGTTCTAAATCTTGTATATATCATATCTAATCTACGGACCCAAAGAGGTACCCTGGTCCCTTAGAAGTCCATATTGTGTTTAGGAGCACGTCACCGGAACGTACTGCGCCTGCGCGAACCCTGGTGTTTTGGGGCTTGGTTTGGTCAACGTTGCATTGAAATCCCGCTTGTTGCACAGTATATGTTAGAGACATGGTTTCATGCAAAACGTACACGGGATTTTACCCTTATATTCGCACGTACTTTCTTAAATGCGGCCCTTTAGTAAACCTGGGGTTTAGCAAGGTTTAGCATGTCTATACTTTTCGCGCAGGCGCAGTACGTTCCGGTGACGTGCTGTGTTTAGGAAAGTTACTCTTACTGATAAAGAATTATTGTTACACTGCCACCTATCTGCCACAAGAAGTACTGCAACTTATCCTATATAGGAAGGGTGCACTAATTCTATTGGCACATGTATGTAGTGAAGCTATGTTTGACAGTCATTTCAAAAAACATTTTTACCTCCATCTTAAACCTGAACCAGCAGTTAGTGACCCTACCTCTAGACCAAGAGGTTGGGAGTTTGAATTGTCGCTCAACAAACATGCATGCTGCTAAAAAGGGTCACAGCCCTTAGGACGGGACGGTAAGCTGTGGTCTACTGTATGCTGTGCTTTTCGAAAAAAGCTAGGAAAAACTCCCTGCTACAATGAAGATGCAAATACTGAACATAGTGTCCGTCTTCTCTGTCATGACCAGTGGAAGATCAGCTTTTCAGTGAACTTAACAGGTCTGAGATCACTTTCACTTTTAATAATAACCACAGGGCTCAAAATACCACTGCATATACAGGTTAGTGCAGGTAAAATTGGAGCTGTGCAGGTATTTCTGGTGTCTACCTGCACCTAACCTGCACTGGTCCATGTACTGGGTTTTATACATAAATGTCCTATGATGTAGATGTATGTTGATTGTTCTTAGCTGCATTGGCTGTTACTACCTATAAAGTATACAGTGAAAAAAATAGCAATGGTTCCTGAACAATTTTAGTATGATCCATACTTCCTAAATTCAGAGTGGTGCAGGTAAAATTTGTGTGGTGCAGGTAATTTTCAATGTTACCTGCACCAGTGCAGGTGTGCAGAAAAAAGTATTTCGAGCCCTGAATCATCTGGTGTATTTTGCACGAGACCCCCATTTTACGTCCCTCCCGGAAGACGACTTTGTGGAATGACCATGCTTGGTCTGGCTACAGCAATCCAGTCGTCCTTGGTTGGGACTCCCATCCAGTAACTGTACGGACCGCACGTTGCTCAACTTCCGAGATCGAGGGATCGGGTGTATCAACGTGCCACGCGGCCGTAGCTATAACACTGACTTGAAAACACATTTACCTACATTTCAAACCTCAAGTCTTAATCCCCACCGCAAAGCTGGATTTGTCTGTCCAATGAGGGAGCCAGAGCACTTTCCCTACATTCTTAACAGGCCTATCCCAAATGACCATGTCTTCTGTGCAAACACATCAGCACAGTACACAGCTGACGAGAGACACTTCAGCGCTTGTTGTCTCCAACTAGTGGCATATCAATGTTTACAATGGTCCACAACAGTGGGAAGCTCAAACATTTCTTGGAAGTAAAGGGTTCACAAACTACATCCTTCCTATAAGTATCCAAGATTGGCTAACTTTTTAAGTTATATATGATGTACAAGTTGCCATGCCCTTACACTGGGGAGCAGATCCTCTGACAAGCATGAAATTCTTATTGACCAGTAGGTCACTTGTGGTGTGTGTCTTCAACTGTGACCTCTCTGGCATTTTGCCCCCAGGATACCCTAGACTACACTATCTTAACTTTTAGTTCTCTAAAACTCTGCACCATGGAAGGTGGATGCCCTCACCCCCCCCCCTCACACACACACAATACTACTACAACTAGCATCTTTATCACTTGCCACAACTCACCAAGAAATTTGGCCCCCTTACAATAAAATCCTTGCTAAAGGCCTGACAGACAATTGACATTTCAAAGAGGTATGTAATCATTGCTGAAACAGTGCCTAAGTATGTAAATAATGTAGATGACAGGCAACTTTTGCAAATTATCCCACAGAAACCTTGAACTATTGAGAACGGTCCAAAGGGTTTTGTACTCAAGGCTAAATACAGATTGAAAAAAAATATTAGAAAGTTGGTGATACTTACATAGACTGGAGCCTCACTGGGTGACAAGGCCATACGACATCCCTCTGAAAAAGGAAAAAAGCAGGTAAGAAAATTATATTACTTACAGGTTATTCTACATGAAACAATACACATAAGAATAGTACATACAAACATGTTCCGTAAATGTTGGTGAAGCTTTATAAGTTTTCTTTTCCACTTTTTACATGAGTCCAAAATACTGCTCTTCGTGTGTACAAAACGTATGTGTGTATGCTTGTACAGTATAATAAAAAGCAATTAAATGGGATAATGAATTAATATAATTTATCAGTACAATACTTGTATATCATCGGAATTATCCACACATAAATAAAAGCAAAAACATGGACTATGTCAATCAAAGGTACTAGGATCATAGTTAACATTGGGTTGAAACTTTGGTCAGTTTAACCTTGAATGACTAGCCTGGCACACTCAAATGACCTATTTTGAACAGATTATTATCTTAACACCCATCTATTAACCCAAGCATGCCAAAGCAACCTTGACACGTCCAAATTTAGTACTACTGAGGGGTTAATGACCCACAACAAGGTGTTTAGAGTGATATATTATAATGCCTGGCCAGTGACAGGTATATATCAAACCACAGAATAAAGTGTGAGGTGGCTATTGGTCACTGTCAACATAAACACCTAGCCTCCATAGCAGGCTCTCTGGGGCCTTTTTTGGCTCATAATACACTTTTGCTGGCCATTTCTATTTGTATATACTTGGTCACTGATTGCCGGCCTTTTCTGATTGCCAGCCTCCAAGAGGAGGAAAAGGCCAGCAATCAGCGACCCAGTACAAATAGAAATGGCCAGCGAAAGTGTAATATGAGCCCAAAAAAGGCCCCAGAGAGCCTGCTATGGAGGCTAATAAACACCAATGGAAAAGGGCAGATGTCAGAATTCATCATCGTCAATGTCAGAGATGCATTGCACAGTCAAAGCTCAAAATGAGAAAAAATGAGAATACCACTTAAAATCCTTGAATCCTTCTTTTCCTTGAAAAGTTTGGACCAATCTAGAAGCTTTTCAGGCTTGGAGGAACAGTTAGAGTGTTAGCTCTCCCATGTTGATCAAAATTAGGTCCATTCACCACTTAAGTCTTTTACTCTTTAGTTGTCATAAGGAGGGATTTAGTTATTGGGTCCTAATCCTACGATACTGACTATAGTAAAGGGTAAAAAAGTGATCTCGATCCAGTTTTAGCTCACTGAAGAGCTAGTCTACCACTGGTCACGACAGAGAAGACAAACGCTATGTACAGTATTTGCAGGTTCATTGTACAGGGCAATTTCCCCTAGCTCTTTTCGACAAGCACAATGAACAGTGCACAACGGCTTAACATCCCGTCCTTCAAGTACAAGGACTACAAGTACAACCCGTTCCAGTAGTTTGCATGTCGGTTGAGCGACACAGCCAGACTCAAACTCACAGCTTCTAGTTCCAGAGGCAGGGCCGCTTTTAAACCACTGGACTACACACACTTCAAGGGTAGCAAGTGGTTGCCCTAAATTGGCAGTGATATTCCCCAGGGCCCCTGTGGGGCATGCCCTGCCATGACCTTTGCCCCCTATTTGTCAACTCATGCCAACCGCTGTGATGAGGCTAGCCTACCATTCAGAATGCTGAACTCATATTCAGTGCACATGTGGGGAATATGTATTTTGATGGAGATATTGTAGTCACTGCTGTTAGTTTGTGCTGGCAATGTCTGTCCATACCTAGGTGGATTGTTACCTTCGCCAAGAAGGTTATGTTTTGGGTAGCGTTTGTATGTTTGTATGCTTGTATGTAGAAGACCAGCATAATTCAAGAACGCCTGGATGGATTGTATTGATATTCGATATGTGAGTAGGTCTTGATGAGACCTGGAAACGATTAGATTTTTGGCCCCCTAGCAGCCTGTTAAGGTACTGCAGCAGGACTTCCTGGTTTGATATCTCGTTTTGATATGTGGAATGTGGGTAGGTCTCTAACAGATAATGAAATGCTATGGCTTATGTCAGCCCTAGTGATGTGTCATGGTACCGCAGCAGAATTTGTGGATTTCATATCTCATGTTGTAGACATGCCATGGTCATGATTTTCAAAGGGACAGAGAGAGTAAGTTTTGCCCCCATTTTTGGTGGATTTTAGGGGCCAATTTTGTCTGACAGTTTGATGGATCGTCTTGTTTGTTGGAACATTGATAGCTTAAGTAAATGATTTACAGGAGCAAATTTGTATAATTGATGAGGAAAGTTGATATACATAACATAATGCATGACATAATTTCAGTCACAGATCTGGTTTACATAATCGATGAGGTCATATCATCACATCCTACGCTTATCTTAACATGATAATAAGGACCTAATTTATTTAATTAATGGGGCTAGTTGACCACTCAATTTTTGACATTTTCTTTGACAGGTCCAGCACTAAATACTGGACCTGTGTCTTAACGGTTCCAACATACTGGTCCCAAGTACTACAAATACAAGTGATGTCCACACCCTTCCAGTTTATCTACAATACATTCAAATTTAAGGGTACACTATCACAATACATGTACAGTCTGTATACACAAAAGTATTAGTAGCATTTTCCATACTTAGTTATGAGAAAACAGCAACTGCAACTTTTGAAAATTTCAAGATCTGCGGCACTCTACTAGTTATGATTAACAATTCAACTTCAGTTCAAGGACAATGCTTTGAATCAACAGGAAGTATGACCCACGTTACCTCATGGCAATTTTCTGACTCAAATTAGTGTCAATTTTGCGGTAGACTGAACTTCCCTACCAGGTTGTTTCTCCCGCACACCCAAACTCCGCTTGCCGGTTAGGAAGCTGAGGTAAGAATCCACAGAAGAAAGAGTCTGGGAGCACCACTGTATCAGCTGGACTAGCTTCCCCATGGCTGCAAAGCCGACTCTCCCTCCCTCTTCACTAGACCAAACTCAAGGCAAGGTCACCCAAGCTAGGCTTATCTCGTTTTGCTTCCTTGCCTCTGATCTTACTGGCAGCAACAACAATACGTCATACCTACACAGGGCTGGAAATATGCACTCTTGTGCAACCCACAGCGGTGCACCTGATTTTTAACTGTGGGTGCGGCCATGCACCAAGATATTTATACTCTGTTGTATAGGATTACGTACCCAAAGGTATATCTTATAGTTGTACACTAGTATACAGCAAATATACAGTATATATATCTTTTAAAGTTAAGTACCAAAGAGAAGTAATAAAACCTTTAGAAATTTGCTGAATTCCTTTTGAAGCAAGCTACAGAATTTCAGATTCATCAAGCTATAAAGAGAGGTAGTGAGTAATTTATTAAGTTTGCAATAATGTTTTGCAGAAATTCTTCTTTACTTTATACAATTTTATATCAGGTGCATCAGTGCTCTTAATCTTATTCCCAAAAATGAATTTTAAGCCCAGCTAGACTGAAAGGAGGAAATCTGAAAAAAAAAATATGATGCACTTCTACTAGTTAGGGACACGTACAATGTGCATGTACCTGAGGAAAAGAAAGATGACACAAGTAAATATACACAAAAACCTGCGTACAAAGCCATCAATATCATGACATGCATTGGTCAATACATGCATAACATCACATTTGTATAAGTTGGTCCCACCCCCAGGAAAATTGTAGGTTGTTCTTTGGATGTGTGCCAAACACTCCATTTGATCATTGTTCAGCCCATGGCTGCCTTTCCCTGATTAGATAAACAAGGGCCTGATTTTTCTAGTAAATGACGGTAAAACTTTGGGAAAGACTAAAATAAATCTATTACAGTTTTACATTATAAATATATAGTGACAACAGTGGCCAATCAGGAGTGTCCATTTGACAATATGTACGCAATGTACTATTGAATGCACACCCTACCTATAGTACTAGTATCACACTAAAGCCAGGGAGGCAATTTTTTTTTCTCAAAGTTCTGTCAAAACGTAGTAACTAACTGCAAAGTTTGACGAACATACAGCCACTTTCTCATTGGTCAAACCACTAATTGCTATCATTGATTGAATGGCTAATTGTAATGCACAGCCATGACTAGTCTATATATAAGACTAATTCTGGGAAATCAAAATAGCCTGCACACTCCTTATGGAAAAGAGCATACAGACCCTCAAGGTACTACAAACAGAGAGAACGGCTGTCCCTGTGAAAATTGGACAGCCTGGAGTACTAGGATAAATCATTGGGCAATGCTTCCATTTTTTAGCCTGGAGTCCAGCCTTGTGCTTCTTACTACAGTCAAACCTGCCCAAGACGACCACCCGGGGGACCGGAAAAAAGTGGTCGATTTGGACAGGTGGTCGCTGAGAAGAGTATCGACTCAAAACATGCCCGATGCAAAGTATAAGTGGTTTCCGTTGTGTTAAATGGCAAATAGCAAGCACACTGCACGCACGCAAAGAAGCGAGGTATTTAATGTCAAATACAACACGCACACTGTAAATTGTAAATTTAACCCCAAGCTTTTATCAAGCTTTTATACGATACAGTGTTTTAAAGCTCAATATTTGTACACTAACATTTTAGACAGTAAGGGAACTTTGATGCTGTCAGTTGCTATACAAGCCTTTATATGTCGCTGTGTTCTTGATCGCCGTATCTGAAATAACTACGGTGCACCTTTCGAATTCGATGCCCGGTACGTCCCGATAGCGTACTTACCCACGGGTGAATGTACAGTACAGTTGGACAAAAGCACTCACACAGATCTTTCTTAAAAAGGTATGAGCTACACAGATCTTTCTTAAAAAAAGTATGAGGCTATATACGTTTCAGCATCCGTTAACTTTATATGATATGGATTAAAAAAAAAAAACTTCTGTAACAACTAAATTCGGATTTTCTTACATGTATACAACGAAATTTCCTCCCATATTACAGTAGACTGCCCCATTGACCCACCCATTGACCGCCGCCATCTTTATTCTAAACATAGCATCGACGCAAACTGGCCGATTTCGGCACAAAATCTCTTTAGTTATCATCAAAAATCGATAAAAACCTCAATTTTGAAAATAATGAGGTCGTTATGGGTCCCAATTTGGACCGGTCGTGGTCGCGTTGGCCAGGTGGTCGTTGAGAAAAGGTCGATTAATGCTTACGTCAATGGGAAAAAAATCGGGACCGAGAAAAAGCGGTCGAAATGGCCAGGTGGTCGCTGAGAAGAGGTGGTCGCTCGGGCAGGTTTGACTGTAGTTTTAGTTGTTCCCATAAGGTCCACTTCCACAAGGGAATGACTACCAGGGTTGGACAAGTTCATGAGTCCGATTGTCCAGGGCAAGTAAAGGTGCTTCCCCACTTGTCCGATCGGGCAAGTAAGATTTTTCAGGAGAGATATTTTTATATACTTTTACTTTCACGGTCATAGCATCAAGCATTGGTCAACACATAAAAATAGAGCCAAGAATAAAAGAACTCCATTGATGGAATTTAAATTAAGATACTTGGACAAATGGCATTAAAATGTCCGGGCAAGTGAAAAGTTAGTTCGGGAATTCTCTATGTACTTGCCTGATAGGGCAGGTGAACTTTAGAAAACTTGTCCAACCCTGACTCCAGGCTATAAATTGGAAGCATGGCCCTGAATGATTGATTCCCTGAGTAAAACTAACACAGTAGGCTGGCCTGCCAAAGGTCTCCATCCCATCACCACAGGTCAGCTCAGTTGTACTTGGCAAGTTTCCCAGCACTATCTGCTACCCTGCATTACAAGTCTACACTCAGGACTCTGCTACCCTGCATTACATGTCTACACTCAGAACTCTGGTACCCTGCATTACATGTCTACACTCAGGACTCTGCTACCCTGCATTACATGTCTACACTCAGGACTCTGGTACCCTGCATTACATGTCCACACTCACGACTCTGGTACCTGCATTACATGTCTACACTCAGGACTCTGCTACCTGCATTACATGTCCACACTCAGGACTCTGCTACCCTGCATTACATGTCCACACTCAGGACTCTGCTACCCTGCATTACATGTCCACACTCAGGACTCTGGTACCCTGCATTACATGTCTACACTCAGAACTCTGGTACCCTGCATTACATGTCTACACTCAGGACTCTGCTACCCTGCATTACATGTCCACACTCAGGACTCTGCTACCCTGCATTACATGTCTACACTCAGGACTCTGCTACCCTGCATTACATGTCCACACTAAGGACTCTGCTACCCTGCATTACATCATACATGTCCACACTCAGGACTCTACAGGTGCAATGGCCGAGTGGGTGGAGTTTGAGCTTGATACCCAGCTGAGTCATACCTTTGGAAATGGAACATGCTGCTTTCTCAACTTAGCACTCAGCAATAATGAGGAAGACACTACCAGCAGACCAGCCCCCAAAGGGCTACAGAAATGGAGATGGGCAAAACATCCCTAAGCATCTACACAGATGTACAGGCAACTTTTAAGTTTTTTTAAACTTGAGGGTCTTTCAAGAGGGCCACCCCAAATTCATCTCTGGGAAAAAGTCCACTGGAGCACCTAACCTTTCAATGTAACAAGAGTTTGAAGATCTCATACCTCCATGAAATATTTCAAGCCATTGTAGATTTATTGTTTTATCTGGTCTTGTTGATTATGCAAATAAGGCCAGAATTAGTATAATCTATTTTGTTTACGGTGGTTTTTGAAACCAAAAATACATATATTGCATGTGTAGAAGCCCTTTTGTAACCTTAAGTAGAAATTTTGGTGCACAGTAAATATCTTGGGTGCACAACAAGCAAAATCTAGATAATAAAACTCCTTGCCTCTCTTCAGAATTGCTCCATGATTCTTTTCTAACACTTGTGAAGAATATGCTGTATGCTACACCTTAGACCAAACAAAGTCCATTCCGTGCTTCCAAGATTTGCAGTTTCATTTCTTTTCTGATTTGAAAAATGAAAATAAAAATTTGTTTGGCGTTACTACTGTTCGTACTGTTCAGTGTTGAGGTTACGGGACCCTCCATTGAAACAAAAGACAAATCCAGACAAAAGGCAAACCTATATATAGCTATGACAAGGTGCGCGTTGTATTGACCTCACGTGTAAGACCTTTCAATTAGTACCTGTAGTAGTGATGTTTCACGTTTCTAACCTGTAGCGCCTTAAATTAGAGACGACATAAACTTTAAAGACAAAATGTAATTGATGAGACTACTCCACATGTACGTGAGGAAGTTAAAGTCTGTTAAACTCATTAGTTCTGTGAGCTTGAGGCTCAGGTGGAAGCAATTACCCCTACCTGTTCTGTCAGGGATTCAAAAACAACTTACATAATGTGCTGTTTAAACACCATTTCGTTCATCATCCGATGTGAAGAAGACGATTTTCATTCAACCAGTAGGACAAAGGATAATGAATGAATATGATAGATGGACAGATCTCAGATAGACTGAGCAGGATTAGATTATATAAATACAACATCAATTCTGCAGTCTGTAACGCAGAATCTTGGCAGCCGCTGCCTTTTTCAGGGTGGGGCCAGTGTTTTGAGTTCACTGACTTTGCTCAAAGACACCGCAAGTTCCTCATGACAAGGGCACTGCCCCGACTGTAAACAATTATACTGCTTTTAGTTAATACAGCACTGTTACGCTAATTGCTCCAACCCTTAATTTGTTGCTTGTCAATTGCATGGCTCTGTAGTTTAGGAAGTGAGGAGTTGGGCTATTCTGCAGCACAAGGTGTTGATCCATGTTGTCCAGAAAAGCAGAAGGCAGAGCACCATGTGCTAGTAATCACTCAGTTGTAAATCTAGTGAAGTGCAGGGGGTGGGTTTGGAGTGTGTGGGTGCAAATGTCAAAGGTAGACCCACATTGCTTAGGTACTCCTGGGTGGGACCAAACACACCCATGTTGTTATACAACAACAAACATGACATTTGTCATTATAAGAGCCACAATTTTTCTCTTGTTCCCCTTTTTTCACCAATGGGTTACTGTTCCACATTCATTTGTAACAATATATACAAAATGTAATTTATAGTGACCACTTTTACTTGAGTCCTTTGAGTGGTGGCCTGGGAGAGGCTGTACATTCACTGTACACCAGCCTCTGGAACTAATTAAACAGTAATTGGCCTTTATTCTAGCAATGACCTTTGGCATAGTTTCCTGATAGGGTCAAAGGTCATAACCTGACAAAAGGGTATATATAGCAAATCATGTCTAGAGGATATATTTAGGGTTAAAGTTGGGTGCACCTTCAAGACTTATATATTATAGATTGTGTCCAAAGTAAAATTTTAAATTGTACACATAGTACAGTAGTGTATTTGATTCAAAACAGAAATGCTCTCTATATATGCTTGAAACTTTCAAGCCTAGAGACTAAGAGAGCATTTCTCTTTTGAATACACTACTACCGGTAGTAGCCAGTACCCCAACATTATTCTCTCTCTTTCAAGTTGAAAGGAAGAAAGAGATAGAATAATGTCTGGGTAATGGCTACAAGAACTAACTTTTATCAACATCCGTATAAAGTGTAACTTACTATATACAATATCTCAGTCACTCACTCTCTGGTTTAACGATATACACTATATGGATATACAATATGGTTATAACCTAAGCAAACTATAAATAGTATAAGGAGGTGGTGCAATGAACAAACATCTAGGTATGCAAACCGTGAGTAAAACAAGTATACTCTAAGATTGACTTATCCATATTGATTTGTCAGTAACTACTTTTTGTAATCACAATTTTTGAGGTGGACTTTGAATTTCTTTCCCAGGTTTTGCTAAGTTTACCTCTGTTCACATATTTTACTCTATGGCAGCCACTAGATTTCTATTTTCACATACATATAAGTATTACGACTGTTTAGAGGCTACTCAAACTTCAGTAATACTACTTGTTTCTCAAAAAATGTCCAGAAAACTGGGAAGAATGACATTATTACTAGTAGCCCAGCTGAGAGTGATATGGTATATATGAGATAACACTATCAAATTGATTGAATTATCAATACATGTATTATAAAAAAACAGCATTCATAGCACCATATCTTCATAGGTAAAATACCATATGAATTCCACGTAATTTGTAGCTGGACGGCTCAAATTTAACACAGAGCACAATTGGTGCATTTGGTATACAGAGTTATTGGTGCCTCAATTTGCAAGTAGCATACAGCTATTAAAGAGCAGTGTGCTAAAATTTATCGTAACATTTAGCTGCTTGTTTCCTAAATGACGTGTAGAGCATTGACGGTACCCCCAAGGAGGCCGTTACGAAGGGAGTTCCAATTTTTTAGTACATGTACGTTACTTTGTTCCAGACTTGATGGCTAGGGCTCAGAACTCCATACAATACCAAAAGGGCTACTAGTACGAAGGACTGTAGATGTACATGTAATACGTATCTACGGGTGTGACAATGACGACAGTGAGAGAAACTGTTTTCACACAGGAACCAACTTTGGTTCGCCAAGGAAGCCGGGAAGCCGTTACTTAAATCACAGTTAACCAGCCCCTAGGGACGTCGTAAAGTCGCGGTAATTATCGTCTATTTCTGAGGCTAATGAGCCCCAAATTTGGAGCACAAAATCACCGCTAGTTGACAAGGGTGGGATCGTTCTCTGAACAGGTCAGACACGGAGGATTGTTACCCAGATCAGGGATGACCCCTTCCCTCTGGGCTAATCAGTTAAAAAAACAATCGTGACTACGCAATGGGCGGCCTGAACGTCCAGGACAAGCTAGCCGCTAGCCTGGGCAAGGAATGTTCTCCGGAGAGGGCCTCTTGAGCTGGTCAAAGAAGCTGAGAAACATGAGAAGTTGTTGAGGTGCCATGTTGACATGATACACCTGAGCGGTCCAGGTGAGCTGACAGATTTGGGTGTGTGATGTTTCCGTCCCTACACACCTTCACAAATTAATCATCACCAAATATCTCACACATGATGCACCTCTTCTCTATCACAATTTGACATGACAACTCTAGGGGAGTTTTCCAGAGGGCGTGCTCGCAGGCTTACCTAGTTGTGTTAAGGTTCGGTTCTGGTGTCCTGTTTCTACTTTATATTTATCTGGGGCAGATTTGCTTCGCACAGCCAAGCATAAAACTGCCAGGTTAGTTATGAGGGCAGCTCGGGTGCTGGCCCCGAGTCACACAGCTCTGACTGTTAGCTCAGGCTCTTCTGGACTGCTCAGGAGTGTTTTTGTGTGGTAAGAGGGCTCATTAATATTGCCAAAGCTCTCCACACAGTCCAAAGAGGTCCGTGTCACGCAAGCCTGGGAAATCTCTTTCTCTCAAAACACTGGGCCACCCCAAAATGTTCAAAACAAATACATACCATTCTCGACCATGGTAGTCCTTGTGAGTGTGCCCCTGCGACTTCCTTAAAGGATTGATGTATTACTCCAAGAATAAACTTGCCAGTACGATGTGATCAGCCCCCAGGTCCCGGACTAGACCTTTGCAGTCCGCCCCTCCATTGCGGAAACTCCTTGTTCAAACATTGTCTGTGCACAAAGGTATTCGTTACGTGGTGGTGGCGGTCCCCTCCCTCATCGGAACTCGAGTGTTGCGTCCTCTAGTCGCACAGAAAAATAACGTAGGTCCGTACTCCTGGTGTCGGTCAACTCGTACATGGATCAGACATCTCCACTCACTTCACCAGTCGGTGGAAAGGCACCAGATACTCCAGTCCACATGACACGTTCCTACCAACGGGCGACCATTCAGCATGTTCAAGTTGAGAGTTTGCCGAACTTGTTTTCCCTGTTCAAAACCACGCAGTCTTCCTCCCGGGAGGTTTCTACACTTCCAACGAGTTGTAAGGACACTGTGGGTCGTCTTGGGCGACGTGGGAACCAGCTGTGAGACCCGGTATGGCGCTAAATTAAGGCATAAATTGACTTTGCTAACTCATGACTTGCTCGTCCGCCATATTTTAATAACTTACCTGGAGTATGCAAATAATCTGACGTCACTTTTAGCACGTGATTGCGCTACTCCGTGATTGGTCAAGCTGACCAGGTGTGTGGCGGGAAAGTCGGACATGTCGGAGAGCGACCTGATTTTGACAAAACAAGAAAACTAAGAAATAGCCCAATATTATGAATACTTTGCCATACAGTTGCAAATTTCATGTGTTGCCATTTCCCCTGGCGACTATTCACAGCATTTAGCAAATTTGCACTATTTTTGTCAGACACTATTTTGGGTTTACTTTTATTGACCTTGCAAGCTTGCAGCAATCAAAATGTGACCTATCGGGCGTTGCTTTCGCGAAAGGGACACTGCACGGTCGTACCCAGTGCCGCGAAGAAGCCATTATGATAGCTTTAGATGATCTTAGATTGTGGGCTCAACCAATACACAAATAAAACTATTATAATAGTATATGGAATCCACAGCTGTCATTTTGTTTTGTTTTGTGTTTGTCTCAATTACCTTAGCAAATCGTAAGTTGTGTGACCATTGTGTGCGTCTCTATACAACGTGTGACTGTACCCTATTTAGTAGTGGAACAAGACAATTTATTACGACGCTGTGAAGGAGCGTCACGGGGACACTGTGGAATAAGCAGTATCATTATGAAGAAACGAAACAAACGCCGTGTGTTACACATCGATTTTGTACTACAGAATCCTCCAGTCATATCTATGAAGTTAACTTTAATGTCTTGTGGCAGTTACTCAAGCAACGGGATAAAGGTGGGGTCACACGTGCGTATATATTTAAGTACGTATGAGGCGCGCATGGGAGTATTTGCCTCCACCAGGCTCCACAGGTCACTGGAAAAATAATAGAAATTGGACAAACGTAAACAGGTAACATGTCAGACGAGTTAGCTGGGTCGCTAACCATACTTCTCGGTCAGCTAACTCATCTGGCATGTTATGTATCAATATTTGTCCAATTTGTACTATTTTTCCCGCGACCTGTGGAGCCTGGTAGAGACTAAGAGCGTCATACGCACCTCAAACTGACTTGAATATATACGCATGTGTGACCCCACCTTAAGATTTTGAAAACGGTCATACGCTTCAGGTAGCATCCACAACTTTCCGTCAGTGACACTGAGCCGATCTGTTAAAGAGCAGTTTCTTTTTTTTACCCTGAAACGTCTGACCGTTTCCAAATCATAATGAGTGAACTTTATTGCTCGACATTTGTACATGGCATAATGTATGGCAACGACTGTTACACAAAGTACAAAATAGGTGTATAGAATAGGACTTAATATCCTAATTAACAAAGAACAAGAAGGGCTAACACAAGTCTTTGATAACGTGTTACAATCGAGTTGGGCTATAACGTTACATGAGTTTCATTACTCTTTCTAATAGCAAAGCAGTCTTTGATATATTTGCCTATCTTTGCATTATGGGAGTTGTGGCATCCAAATATATATACAAATCTGTCTGTAGCATCGAGTCTCTTGAAATCTGCTGTACTGGATTCCAGAAATGTGAATAGCTCATTACGTAAAATAGCGTATCTAGAACATTCGTGAAATTCATCTTCAATATGCTTTGGACAGAAAGGGCAGAACCTTTGATCAGGGGCTACATTGTAGTATCTGCCTGTTTCAATATTCAATTTATGGCTACTAGTATCCAGTTGCTTGAGTAACTGCTATTTAGCGTCTTTTGTTTATTGGTTCCTGGAATCCAAACGTTAACCTTACACAAGGTAAACACATTTTAGAAAAGGTTTTAAAAACTTTTCTTACAACGTTAATACCCCCTTTCCACTAGGACGGCGCTCTCACGGCGCTCTCTCTGCGACCTCAAATTGGGAAGAGCGCCGTGAGAGCGCGGTGGGATCGCCATGGGAGCGCGCAGAGAGCGCGGTTTGAGCGCCGTCAAGTGGAAAGGGGGCCGAAGTGGCTAAGCAGGAACAGCACAGGGTGAGAGTGACGATATGTTGGGAATTATGAAGATATAACAAAATTAGAGGTCACTGCGCAAATTGTCAGGAAGAATTTTTGTCTTTGAAAGCAAGGGCCAACAGACTGCAAAAGTTGCGCAACTCATTCGAATAAATGAATGAATGGATAAACTACTGCCTACACTATACAATCAGACTTTACAGCAAACCCTGACTGATGCACAATGTTACTCTTGCCTCTAGTGTAAAGTTAAATGTTCATTGTGATTTCATTGCATGTTGTAAAACAGTATTCAGAAGTAACGTTACCACGAGTGTAATTCTGTAAAGATGATTGAAGTAATAAAGGTTGAGATTGAAAATTTACAATCATGAGTCGTACTATGAAAGAAAATAAATACGTATTGTCAGTAGTGATACGGCCTTCCTTCCAAGGAATGTTAAGCGTTCACGAAATCGTTGACCGGAAAAAAATGTTGTTCTACAAACGACCCTCTCCGTCCACAGTGACAAGCCTTAAGAAACTTGAAAAGGAAAAAAAGCAAGGCCATTATATAGAAGTAATGACGTCGCACCTTGTGATCAAAAGAAAGGTGCGATGTTAGCTGTCCCGGTGGCGGTTAAACAGGGGCGTTACACCGGGCGTCATGTTCAAACACTTAATCACAAAGCCTTGACACTTCACCTTCATAAATCGATTCGTGCAAGGACGAATCTCCAGGTAAAACAGAGATGTGCTTAGAAACGACCTTAGAACTGTTACCCTTCGTTGCAGAGTCTTCGACGTTGGTTCGCGAATTTCAACGTTGGCTATGTTCTCTTGTGCCGGGAAAGGGAGTGCCGAGGAAGGGAGTTTGCTGTGGAACGGAGTTTGCCGAGAAAGGGAGTTTGCCGAGAAAGCGACGGGGCAAGACTCGCTTTCCCGCCAAACTCCCTTCCACA
>NC_049980.1:31237552-31262276 GCF_000003815.2 Branchiostoma floridae | reverse complement strand
AGTATTGACTAAATATTTTTAGAAATGACGGGTGACTAGTTCGCATTTCTCGGTAGACGGCCATTTTTAGTTTGTGAAGTCAGGAGCAAGAAAAATTTTAAAGGAACAGTACATAAAGCCTCGTTAGTAAAACAAATTTGCATGATGATGTAGGTTAGACGTAAGAGCGACCATTTCCGTCGAACGTAGCCATTTTAAATGCTCACATTTTCATGGTGACGTTTAATTAAATAACTAGGTTACTGCTCACACATCCATGTCCAGACGACATCTCTATGTGTTAACTTGGGTTCTTTACGTTTTTTATTAAGCACTGTGGATGGAAACAAACTCAGATCACTTTTGCATAGTAACGAGTAAGACAGTTAAAAATTCGAGTGAAGGGGTAAAATCTGTTCGAAGTTAGGGGACGTCCGGAGTTTCAGCACCCTCCGTTACATTAACTTTTAATACTAAAGCACACTAAAGCGTAGTCCACGTGCACACCGATTCATGTGGGCTCACGCGTGCGTATAAGTCCGTTTGAGGTCCGTATGGAAGTCTTAGCCTCTATGAGGCTCCACAAGTCACTGGGAAATAAGTAGAAGAAGTGGACAGATATCGATATACCATAGATCACCATAGCCAGATAAGATGCCAGGCGAGTTAGCTGGTCGCAAACCATACTCCTCGGGCAGCTATCTCCTCTGGCATGCTCATATGTCTATATTGGTCCAAATACGCTACTAATATTTTCAAGCGAACCGTGGAGCCTGGTAGAGGCTAAGACTTCATGCGGACCTCATACGGACTTGATCGACTATATACGCACGTGTGAAGCTGACTTAAAAGACGCATGAATTTAGCGTAAATCGTATGCAGTCACTGCTTTTCCGAATTTAGCATGGAGCCCTGTCGGCACCCTACAACACAGCTCCCTTGACCGACAGGTCATTTGAAGTCAGAATATTCAATATTTAATCACTGTATAAACTGAACAATAACGTGACATCGACACACCCATTTCATTGTTTGTACATCTACGCTGTTTCCTTTCAACATGCACTATGCTGTCTGTAAACATTGTGATTGTTGAACATGTACACGCTTAAATTAACGCATCCTTCCAAGGAGTAAAGAATGACGCACTGGAAGTATGATTTTAGTGGGTTTTTTTTTCTTCAATACACTAAGATGGGTGTTATAACTGTTAATTTTGTGTAAATGATTATGTTAGTTAAAAGCCTGTATTGTTTTCAGATTGTATCTGTTGCACGGTATTCTACATGAAACATTGTGTAGGGTATGTTTTGCGACGTGTAATGTGTGAAGCACAATACCAGCACATAGAGTCTGCCAATTTTGTGATCTACAACATGTAGAAGATGAACAGCATTTTATTTTACACTGTAAATTGTACCATAATGAACGGATTGTGCTTTATGAATATATCAGAAAAGAGTTCCCATATTTTGAACATCTTAATGCAACGGATAAATTTCTATTTTTGATGCGCCTAGACAAACCCTGTATATCAAACATTATATGTTCTTATATCTACACCTGTACAAAGAAGCGAGAAGATGTCGACCATCCTGTTAGCTTAGTACCTTCAACTAGTTAAATTGTATCCTGTTGTTTTTTCATATATTTGTTACATGTATTCTGTTATCAGTCATGTCTGTTATCAGTGACCTGTACCTAGCCCGTCGAGGCATGAATGTACAATAAAGGTCTTTCATTCATTCAATTGTACTTATTGCTCCAGTGGTACTGCGTTGTTGCAGCTGAAATAAAGTTTATGAAAGAAAAAAAAGAGAACATTTCACAGATCAGGTTTTTGTATTCCTTTACTGCATCATTCATTGGCTCTATTATAACATCACTCTACATTGGATCAGTCATTCTTTGCTTTGTTCCTGAAATCTAATCATAGGAAAGGTGACTATAACGGCCAAAGATAAAACGAAAAAAAGTCTTTGTTATAAAAAAACTAACCAAAGTGATGGCACATCACAATCATACATTAAGTATATACTTGCTATTTGTGTACAGCTACTGTATTACTGCTTATGGTTTGGTCACACACGTTGTACTAGGCAGCCATACGATTTTGATGTTGTAGAACTTTCAAGCTTCAAGAACCAATTGCCAGCAAGGATCTAAGCCAGCATTTCTATAACAAGGCAGCTGACACATGCACAACAATAAGCCCTTACACAGACATCAGAACGCATGTGCGACGACAGGTACTCTGGATAATATGTCAAAGATAAAGGCATTGAAAAAGAAAACAGTCATTGTCTTGACCATTGTTACAATTTGCATAACAACATTCAGATGGGTTTTTAATTCCTTTCTGTGGGCCTTTACCAGTCATTGTCTTGACCATTGTTTCAATTTGCATCAACAACATCCAGATGGGTTTTTAATTCCTTTCTGTTGGCCTTTACCTTTGACATATTACCTAGAATTCCTGTTGCCGCACATGCGTTCTGATCTCTGTCTAAGGGGCTTATTCCAAGCAAGGACGTTACTTGTTCCAAGTTTGCAATCGTACCTGGTGGTTTTTCAACGTATGTGGTCGAGCCCTAAGACACATGCTGACTTTCATCGGTGGGATTTTTGACAAAGCTTTGTGAACAGAGTATTGCAAGGGTAATAAACATCATCTCTTAATTCAGGTAATCTCACATTTTGCCCCCCCCCCCAGCCATTCCAGAAGTGTATTAAGGCACAACAATTATAAAAAAGGTTTTTCTACAAGGTTTTCACAATAGTTTTGCTATGTACACATGTAACACCGAGCATGGCTTGCTCACACAATATTCGAATCATAAACCATGATTGTTGCATCTCAATCTCCATGTATAAAAATATAAATATACAAATATGCAGATATTGAAGCTGACCCTATAAGTACATATTCATATTCAGCATTGTTTGTGGATTTACATTATCGTTTCTGACTATACCAAGAGAGGTATAGGCCTTGATCTCCAAACAGATCCTAAAGTAGCATGAGATACAGTATCAAAAATTGCCAAAGGAGTGAAGCTGGCCTGAGATAATCTCCAAGCAGATCCTACGGCAGCAGAGGATAATATCAAAAGCTGCCAAAGCAGGGAAGCCAGCCAAGGAGTGTGGTTGGCTTCCGGAGCTAAATACACTCCTTAGCCGGCTTCTCTCCTCTGCCAGCTTTTGATACTATCTTATGCTACCGTAGGATCTGCTCGGAGATTACTAGGCCTTGCCCCCAAGCCTCTGTTAACAGCAATGACTGTTGATCTATGAAGGTACAAATGTTATCTTAGGTAAGGCCTCCCTTTCCACCAGACAGCAATTGGTAAGCGACCATACAGCGACCAATATTGGACTTTTGTGACCTTTGATTTCGTCATCGGAATATGACGCATGATCATCTTTAAAAGCATTATTCAAAGGACGATAGGACAGACGAAATGTAACAAAACTTTTTCTTTATCTACAAAATTAGTCGAGCAATCTGTCGAATCTCTGGTCGCATAGAAATCGCAATCACCAGTGTGAAAGGGGATGTCAAGGATCTCAACAGATCAATGTACGGATCAATAAGTTTCACAGGTAAACAGAAGGGATCAATATTTCAATGAGATCTTCAACAACTCATCACCATTTCTGTACAAATCCCCCTCCCCCCTAAAAAAAAAGAAACAACAGTAACTGTTGCTTCAAAGGTTATACTGCGACTGGTAGGTTTGTTGTTCACAAATCAATAATGTCCAAAGCTTTTGTTTTCAAAGTTTAACATACATTCTCATAATTCCACCAGGTGCCATTATACCACCACCTCAAAAAAACGTTGTTATAGAGGCCTTCTCAAGATTGTCTTCAACACCTAAATATCTGAATTGTATTACATTTAAGATATTTAACATGCGGTGTTCAAGACAATCATGGGAAGATCTCTTTACTAACGTTTTTTGAGGTGGCAGTATAATGGCACCTGGTGGAATTATGATAGTCGATGTTACATGTGGCTTGAAGTACAGTCAAAACTGCCCAAGAAGACCACTAAGAGGACCAAGAAATCTGGTCTGTGCGGACAGGTGGTCACTAGGGTTAGGTACCAGGACGGTGTACTGGTACAAAACCGTTTTTTCTTATTGGACAGGTCGGAAAAACAAAAAGATTTCTTTGTAGCGAAATGGACCATAGTTTTGAGCATCGTCCATTCACAAGTTTTCACATACTGAATCAGGTCCAGGTTCAGGTCTGGACCTGGACTCCTGACCTTCTGGACCTGAACCGGACCTGGATTTTCTGTACCGGTACCCAACCCTAGTGGTCACTATAGACAGCAATTCTCAAAGGGGAAAACATCACAATTGCAGGAGGGGGTCATAAGTATCAGAAAGGTCGACAGAGTTCATCCGAAAATTTAGAGGGGTAAGTCCCTATATTTTGATTTCAGTGTTGGATATAACATTTCTCTATAATGTATTCTACCAACACAGATGAACTTTCATGCTAATGGCTGAGTATGCTTTTCCTACAAACACAACATATAAAAGCTGTGAAAATGGTATGGTCAGCAATGTTACAAAAATTCCTAGACACATTTTGTGCACAAGTCATTCAGCTACAGTACAAACATCATGTAATCCTTGTGGGTACAATGTTTCATTCGTTATGTTAGGTACAATGTAGCTAAAATGTTGCAGCCAGAGCCACTGCTACAACAAAATGTTAAGGAATCCAAAATTCAAGATATTTAACACGCTAAAAATTGGTTTCGTTTTCTCCAAGACATTTTCAATTTCAAAATATGTCGATAACAAAGAAATTGCCATCAAGTAAGTAAATAACTACTACTTAGTACTTTATTTACATTAAAGGTGCCAAATATCACTACAATTACTATTAACAAAAGGCTTTATCTCTGACCTGCCAGTATATAACGATAATCTCAGCTGTAACTGTCAATAAAGTAAAGTTAATATAATCTTTAGTCATGGCTTTTCAAAGCTCTCAATGCCTTATTTAGCATACCCTCAAAAAGGTTAGTACTTAAAGCATCAGGCCAACATTAGACCCTATATTGAAGCCTGCACATATCATAACAATCATTGTATAAATAATTGCACAAAACTGTATTGAGTCTGGCATGTTCACTGATGATGTACTTCTGTGGCACTTATTGTAATGATCAGACCACTTTCCCAAGCACAAGTACGATGGATGGCAAAGTTCTTTACGCATAACCAGTACATAATCATGATGCTTTGGCGACCGTCTGTTACCTTCCGGAGGGCATTACTAACTGGTTACTTCTACTGGTCAGTTAGCAACCAATTTTCGTCAGTGTCACTAAAAAGGTATTGGATGGTACCTGAACCGTCTGACCATTTCCAAAATCATTTTGGCATATCTTATTACCTGGATATCTAATTATAACCTTCATCGGTGGTTCTACTTCGCACTGCAGCTAGGTGTCGCTGCTGCGTAAGGAATGCGAACCCAAACGTGTCCGAGTTGACTTTATATCCCCCCTCATCAGGGCTCTCTCCAGCTTAAAATTTTTTGTCCATCCCACTCATTGTTTGGGAGCCCTGGTTGTTGATTTTCCTGGTTAAATATGTCATTTTAAGCTTATCAAAGTACATTTTCAACAGTTTCATGTCATTTTTGAGACGGAAGGGGCAAAATTATTTTCCGTCGCAGAAACAAACTTTCATCCCGTGACGGAAGGACGGGTCCTGGAGATAGGCCTGCCCCTCATGTCATTAAGGGTTTTCGGAAAACCCTGTCCAGTCCAGACAGGGAAATGGGGCGGAAAACCCTGTCCAGTCTGAAAAGAGGGTCTACATAGGGGTTCCTGGCAATGCTTAAGACTATTACTTCAGACAGCACTTACACTAAACTGATACACATAACTATAGAATCGGCAGCATAATGAGTGACCCAAAGGTGCAATATGCATGCACACAAAGTCAGTTCTGTCAAATGCAAAGTACCCAATTAACACTTATCTGGTAGGACATGAGGGGGAGAGAATTACACCCATTGTCCATCAAACAATGGATAGTGAGTGTCCGTCAATTTCGGGTTGTTAAATAATAGCAATACATTACAAAGACAGGCTTTGAAAGGTTTTCTTTAAATGATAAGTATGCAGCACTCATTTTGAGAGCTGGTCTGTTTAAATCCTGGTTTAATAGAATGACTGCGAAAGGTTTCAATATCAACACGACTTAAGTACACAATGTTATAAGATTACATATATTTTACAATAAAGCCGAGATGGCATTTTTCAAACCCTAGTACAAGTTGTGAGCTATATAGAACTATGTATCCTTTTAAAGATAATGTGTTTTATTTGCAAAATTATGCCGTAAGGCTAATAGCATGTTCAGCCTCAAAGACTTAAAGAGTAGAAGTTTTTTATATGATGCACAGAAGTAACAATGATGGATGATTTTTGTTAAGTTATAATTTTTGTATGACATTGTGTCACACTTCAAGTTGATGTTATTTCTGTGCTTAGCCATATCAAAGATTAAAAAAATGTTGTTGTATACTAGTACCTAGTAGCTTACAACGTATACCCCCATGCAGACCCTCTTTTCAGACTGGACAGGGTTTTCCGCATTCTGGACTGGACAGGTTTTTCCGAAAACCCGTCATACAAAGTAGAACCAATATGTATTGCCCTGAGGAAGATGACAGAATTTGATCACCCAAATGTCAGCAGATGACTATGTACTGGTTGTGTGTAAAGGACTTTCATATCCAGTGATTTGCCAACCTGTTGAAACTATTCAATGATGTTCAAGTACTGTAAATACATTCAAGCTCGCAGTAGCAAGAAAATGGAGTGTTTGCTGTGGTTTTGTGTTTGCGGTATCGCCATATACTGAGCTGAAGTTGCATACTGTAATGAAAAAAATGTTTGTGGTGGTTTTCTGCATTTACAGTACCTGTATACAAAGATTTCTGACCAATACTGGTTCATATAATCAACAAGGTCCTTGATATAATGCTCTGATTACTGTAAATAATGCTGTACACATCTACCGGTTTTGATACTATGGAACTGTATTTCCTGTTAGTCATAAGTATATCTTGTACTTAATATGTGTCCTTGGTTTTTGCCCCTACTCTCACAGTATCAAGGACAAAAGTTACTCCGTCTTTTCCTATTGCCTGAAGACAAGATTGTGTTTTCTGAGATACAAATAATCTTACAGATCTCGAGTCTGTTTCACGCTTGAAGCTATATATGCATGATTCTTTGTTTCATCTGTAAGGCTTGATGGCAAAGGCCTGGAGGCAAGTTCATGTAGGCCTCTGAGTCTGATGTTTGTCTCTGACCAACTCCACTCTATGCACTTGGCATAGTCTCACCAGTCTTTCCATGTATGGATAACAACTGCCCCCTAGCAGGCACTATCAGTACTGCAGCTATCGGTGCTGTCATCGCTTGACTGCGCCCATGTACTGTTGTTGTCTGTTGCTGAGATGCTCTGTCACTGCCAGCAACTTCTTCAGATGACTCTGAAATCAACAAAATAAAAGATGTATAACATGTGCATGGTGTTAGCAGAATTAGCACAGACTCACATTAACTGACATGCATGCATGCATATGAGTTGAAGTAACAAGGACCAGGAAGCTACAGAGTAAGCTGGAGAGGATAAAGTATACAATCAAGTCATCGGTTGAGATGTCAACAATGTACAGATAAGGATCAAACAAGGATCCATAGCATGGTCTCGGAGGTAGAGAAAACTTGCTACCAGTAAGAAGAAATGGAATTATCAAAAGGAGAGCCGTGTGGTTCAACGCCCATTCAGACAAAAAAATATTGGACAATGTCATGTTTGAAGAAGCCCACTGCTAATTAAACAAAAGACAATGTACAAAGACACCCAAAAGACCATCTGGCTGTTGTATACTTTTGTGCATTGATGGACATGCTCATACATGTTTTGGTCTAAAAATTTTGTAGTTTTATTGTATTGTGGTTTCTCACCTGTGTGGTACTAAGGGTTTGTAGTTCCGTCAGGTGAGAGAGACAGATCTGATGCAGGGTTGCCAGGTCCTGGGAGGGATCGGATTTCACTTTCTCTGTAACTTCTGGGTAAGATGGGACATTCTACAGGAGATAACATAGACAAGATTAGCACTACGTACTTCATTTTGCACAGTCATTATATAACAATTAAAACTACACTCAATAATGAAGAAGACCTTTAGTACGACTTCCCGTAATGTCCAACCCTTCCTAGACAGGGAACAACAGACACATGGACACACACACACACACACACACACACACACACACACACACACACACTCACACACACACACACACACACACTCACACACACACACACACACTCACACACACACACACACACACTCACACACATACACACACTCACACACTCACACTCACACACACACACACACTCACACACACTCACACACACACACATACACACACTCACACTCACACACACACACACACACACACACACACACACACACAAACACACAGGCAGTTATACTAGTCATACATAATCTGTGTTCTGCTGAAGAGTGGCTATACTGGATATACGGATACAGATATATCAGTTAAGCACACATATTGCATGTGATGAGTTACTCCACACAATATTAGATTGACTTAGATGGCATGGGGAAGTTGGTATACGTACCGCCAGCTCATCCAGGAACATGATCATTCTCTCCTTGTTTTTGACAATGAAGGGATTCACTGCTTCCATGTATGGTTCCTGAAGACAGAGAGAAAAACACTCAGATAACTGATTCTTTGTTTAAAAAAACGACAAGACTAATAATTCAAAACAGTTATGGATTTCAATTTGCAGCTTTTGGTCGAAGATAGATTCCACCCTAAATAAGTTGATATCAACTATCAACAACAAAGCATTATAGGGTTACATGGCTGGTAGCTGATGGGATTCTGTTCATTTAGTTATTATCGCATAATGATATTTCATCAAACTAGATGAGAGATGACCTTCTATAGATCATATTTGTCTCTGTCTTACCCCAGCTTCCATCAGATCTGCATTTCTTAACTCAGTCTGTATTTTGTGATTTTATCTTGAATTTGTGGGAAAAAAAACAGCTTACTTTTGCACCAAACTCGACAAGGTTTGCGAGATTCTGCAGCGACTTGGCGACCATGGTGAGAGTCCTGGCAGCGGTGGGGGTCGGCGACTCTGTGGACAGACAGGGAACCAAGATGTGGGAGGACCATAAATTTTTATTATGAGGAACACACTTATTCACAGAAATCTTTGACAACTTATCACTGGACAAACTGACAAGAATTGCCAGAGAAGAGCATCAGTTGAGCTTGCTGAGCACTGCATGCAACACCTGAACTGGTGGCAAGCGAGCTCACACAGTGTGAGCTTACACAAGGAAAATGGTACCATGGAGCAGAGCTTGGTGCACAACTATCATTGACAATGATGTTGTTAAGGCTAATAGAGAACGAGTGGTGTACAGAAAATATCAAATAATCTTATTAATGGATAATTGACATTTATGCAACACTTAGCAAAACTATATAGCGGATGCTTCCCAATCTTGTTTATGATATGAAGTAAGCGTTACGCACCTGCTAGTAGATTAAACTGTCTGGGGTTCAGGATAGCTGGACAGATCAGTCTCAAGAAGATGAATCCGCTGAAAATAATTGGCATACTTTTTCAATTGGACAAGACTTTCACAGATTCTAAAAAGGTTTACACATGTTGCTTAGTACATGCATGGACAACTACTATATACAACCAATACAACTTATATTACCACACAGTAATATATGAGTCATGAGACCAAGTTTGGTTGGGTGGATGTATTGCAGTTGGCGTAACATCCCAGTTCTATACTTAAACTAGATGGTCCTTATGTAGATGTGGTCACTGGTACAGGTTTGACTATAGTTTTACATGACTACTGACATCTGTACCAACCTGACAACTCTGGTGCGCATGGTGGTGTCATCAGGCCATTTCTTCAGCACCTCTCTCTGCAGGCAGCCAAAGATGTACCTCAGAGTGCTGGGATACAACAGATACAGTTGGTTAGTATACAAAAAAAAACAATGGGAATAACATCGGAAGTGTTACAATGTTCATGCAATGTCTATAAGACTGTTCATACCCTGAGAGCCTGATAGCCTGTGCAAACATAAGCTTCTTTGAAGGCAGGGACATTTGTACAATCCAAAACATTTAGTCTGCAAATCAAGAGATCTTGAGATAAAGATTGCCTAAATCTAATGGTTACACACACCACTAATGGATAAAATCATGGCAAGTAGCAGCAGAGTTCATTATGCTGTGAAAGCTGAGGATCAGGCTGACAACTATTGGCGAGGGAATTGCCTGTGGTTGTATAATAAGAACCTTACTTGCAGTACTTCAGTCATACTTTAATCTGTTATCTCATGTTATCATAAAAAGATGACATTTCAGCAGTTATCATAAAAAGATGACATTTCAGCACCTTGGACAGCTCTCAGTGGCCTTAAAGATGGCTTCCACTGCCTCCGTGAGGAAGCTGAGCAGGGTCTCTAGGTTGGAGTTCACGTCTGCACCCTTCTCCAGCTTGGTGGGGTTCAGCTACACAAGGAATGTCAGGAACAGTTTTATTAGGTTGGCAAACCACTGCTAAGGCCTTTGTCACATTTATTTATTCAGGTTGTAACAACACAATTCACATTCCTACCTGGGGTCTGGCCAGGCTGTTTGCAGAAACAAAAAATTAAAGTTCATGCCAATAAATATGCACTGCTGTTGAATTATTTTTGTCCGTTTTGTTGTCTTTTATATAATCCTTTTCATTCCCCTAATCTGCCTAGGTGGACCCCTTTGTGGAAATGTGACATTAGCCTAACAAAGTCCTAGTACACACAACCAGTACATAATTGCCTGCTGCAGTGACCATCTGTCGCCTTCCTCAGGGCAATACTGACTGGTTTTACTTCACTCTGCAGCTATAGGTGTCACTGCTGCAGTACTTCACACTGCAGCTTGGTGTCGCTGCTGCATTGTGAAGAATGCAGTCTCAAACGTGACTACATACGACGTATCCAACTTCATCTCAACATTCACGACTGGAGTAGATTCTATGGTCCATAGAATAGTTGCACTCTCTGGATTAAGGAAGCTGTATGGATCAGAAAATCTAATCCAGTCGTGAACCGTAATGTCTTTGGTGCAATGTTCAAGACATTTTCATGGACTGGTCTCACACATCTTTTTTGTTAAACTAAGTATTGTACATGTAGACAGAACATTGCACAATACAGGCGACTCCACAGTCAGGCAACCAAATCAACCACCTGCTTTCTTTCAGTAGGCAATATGCAGAATTGATGAAAGAAGAAACAACACTAGGAAGGTACGGTACGGCACCTACAGCGGTGTCAGGGTCGGGTACAGATCCAGACCTGATCCTCTGAATCTGAACTGGACCATCCTCCTACGCAGGGACATCCAACGGCAAAATCGCCTGTTTGGATGTACCCTGCTTTCTCAACCGTCACTCCGTTAGTTCCGTCCCCCCTCCCCAAACCAGCTGTCAGCCAATCAGAGAATAGGCCTTTCAGTTTTCAAAATGGGTCTCGCATATATAAGGGAAAGCTCATTAATATCTATAAGCAGGGCGGTCAGGAACTAAGGGTTGAGAAAGCAGGGTACATCCAGACAGGTGGTTTTGCTGTTGGATGTCCCTGTGTAGGAGGATGAACTGTAGCTGAATTTTCTGTACCAGTACCCAACCCCTAATGAAAGAGAAAACAAGACTACGAAGGTAGGGTACGGCACCTACAGTGGTGTCAGGGTCGGGAACAGGTCGCACACAGCAAGTGAGAGAGGAGGGAGGGTGATGCTGGAGACAGAGAGAGAGAGTGAAGACTGTACAGATGAGAACAGAAGATGACACTGGGAAGAACAGAAAGAGAAACAAACAAAGGAAAAAGGAAACAAAAACCTGGCTGTATGTGCTTATGTGTTGTTTGCATACAAAGAGAGTATCAGATCTGTCTGTCATTGAGTGAGCTGTGGAAAGGAATTCTTTCTTCAAAATCTTCTCAGCATTTTCCTTTCTACCTATGTTTATTACCTGCGGGTAGGATCGCCCAACGGCTGGGTGGGTATTATCTATGATATACCCACCCGAAAAATGCAAGCTTCCATGCTAAATGCAACAGAAGTTTAGAAAATTTGGTGTCCTTGACCAAAAATTGTGTGTAACATCAGTAATTCAATTGTCTGAATACGGTATTCCGTGTGACACCAGGTCCGGAACACTAATGTATTAACCATTTTTGTGACCCAGGTATGACATAAATGACAAAACAACGGTTTTGAACCTATATCATCACAACAACACACAAGACAGTACACTGACCTCACAAGACTGTTTGCTGTCGGCTATCTTGGTGATGACGTCCTTCACAGCCTGGTGCAGGAAGGGCACGGCCGTCATCTTCATGTACTGGTCCATCAGGGTGGAGGCAAGGGTGGTCGCTCGGAACAGGGTCGCACTCTCATCTGGAAACAAGCAAAATTTAACAAAGTTTCAAAAATTACCAGTGTACAAATCAGGGTTGTAGCCAGCGCCCGTCCTTCCGTCCTTTGACGGAATTTTGCAGGTGGGGACGGAAAAAATTTTTGCCCATTCTGTCCTCTGTGACGGACAAAAATGGATATGTAAAAAAAATTCAGCCTGAAACCCTTCTGTAATTTTTTTAGTCTACTGGTCCAGTAAAATTTACAGCTCAAAATGCAGGAAATGGCATTTCAAAGGGTCTAGATTTCAAAATTTTCCGAGGGAACATGCTCCCGGATCCCCCTTGGAATGGCACACTGTGCCTTTGGCGCTCATTTCCATTCAAAATTGAGGGGACGGAAAATGATTTTGGGCTGGCTACAACCCTGGTACAAATTAAAAGAATTTGTAAATAATGTACAATTTAAGTAGTGGAAGACGAAACACATTTTGTGTCATTTAACCATGCTGAAAGAACCACTGCTGTCACAATAATGTTACTAACTTCCCCAGGTTCACGGACAAACAGCAAGCCACATTTCTACTAAAATCACAGAACCCACAATTTGCTGAAAAAGTGGGGCTCTTTGTCTTCTTCTGCTACCCCCCAAAAGTTCAACAAAACCTGTCTAGATATAGCCAATGCTTAGTAAGTACATGTAATCAAATAGTCTCTCTTTACAATAATGTTAACTATTGCCCTGCTTCTTCCATGCATTCAGCTTTCCAGCACAAACTTGCCAATATGCTGGTGTTCTGACCTTTGATTGGTTCATGACAGAAGAATAAGAAGAAAGAAGTGGCAAGAAGAAGAAAAACACACCAGCAAACCCAGTAGGTTTTCCCTACTAACTAGACTGTATATATTACGAACCTTCGTTAGCGATCTCCTTCGTTGTGAGAGTTTGTAGCAAAACGGCCTCCTTCTTCTCGTCCCTGAACACCCTCAGGAGTGCGCTGGCGAGGAGAGACCGGTCCCGCGCACACACCTTGTCCAGTGCATAGATGGTGTGGAATTCTTTGGATACTATCAGCTGCAAGAGAAAATAATTATCTATCACATATATGTATATGAAAAAACAAAACAGTAGGGATCTGTCATCTTCCACTGTCTCAGAAAAAGAAGCGCGCTGGCGAGGAGAGACCTTGTCCAGTGCATAGATGGTGTGGAATTCTTTGGATACTATCAGCTGCAAGGGGTAATGATAATAATAAGAAATAATCAATGTAAGGAACTTCACGTTCACAATCAGTAAATCATGTCTTAGGATTTTCCGCATAGACTGCCATCGAAGGATTCTGAAACCTTCAAGGCACCCACACATGTCTGACAACTAGTTAGGCAAAACCAGTATATCCTCCACATGTCCGTTTTAGGCTGCAGTACCATCTTGGATAACTAGTCACCACTTCAGTGTGGCCTGAAGTTCCTGACAATAACAGCCTAATTCCAACTTTTACTCTTTATAACAATTCTACTGCATAAATGTATTCTTATGGTAAATTCATAGATATATCAGGGTTTTGAACACACAATTCAAATCTTTGTAGACATACAAAATGTATTGAATCTTTGTATATTAGCATTACAGATACAGACACAGATACGGATACAGATGCTAACCCCACCTGTTTCAGCCCTCGACACTCCGGGCCTTTATACCGGCTATACAGACACATATACGGATATACAGATGCTAACCCCACCTGTTTCAGCCCTGCGTACTCCTCCTGGGGCAGCACCAGCTGGGACCTGTAGTGGGCCCGTATCCTGATGGACCCCATGTCTCCTTTGAAGGGGGACTCCGGGCCGTTATACCTGTTATACAGACACAGATATGGATATACAGATGCTAACCCCACCTGTTTCAGCCCTGCGTACTCCTCCAAAGGCAGCACCAGTTGGGACCTGTAGTGGGCCCGTATCCTGATGGACCCCATGTCTCCTTTGTAGGGGGACTCTGGGATGACCGGGTACCACTCATCCACGTACTGCCCGTTGGGAAGCTTACTCAAAGGCACATAGACGGATGCTGCAAGGAGAGATGCAGATGTCTAAGTTCCTAGAATATCATGCAGCTTTTTTTTCTAATTAAAAAGGGTACCATTCAGGATATGAATCAATTACTCATATTTTGTCACCATAGTTGAAGAAAGGCCTTGTCTTACTAGTTCTGTTTTATAGTGTATAGATCTTAGTATACATTTATCTATTTATAATGTATAATTTATCTATTAATATTGTTAAAATGTCACGCAAAACATTAGAGAGGAAATCAAAGCAGAATAGGCTGGTTCTAGACACCTCATGTTAAGTATAGAACACAACAGCATTACTAGTCATATTAATCTTTTCCACTTATAATTACATGTATCAATGCACTGAAAGCCGAGAAATCAAACTAGTATGGCAAAACAAAGACAAGCATAGAAACCTTGTCCATATAAACCTGTATTATTCCATGCTATTTGGTCTGTTTCTGAAAATTCCCACACCTTATACCCACAGTTTGGACAAAGCTATGGGGTTTCTTATTGGCAATGAGTGTGGCAGCATACTACACCATGGGGAGGGGAGGGAGAAGTCTTATACTCCTTATATTGAAATACTAGTAGTGGTTCACTTACTGGCTTATCTAAAAATCATAAATCGTTACGCATCAGCATAATTCCAGGCATTGTGTTGCTTGATTTTTTTGTTCCTCAACCTTCAGCAGTACCCTACACCCTAAGGTTAACAACCATCCACGGAAGGCCAGAAGGCTATTAATAGTACTCTGAACTGTCAGCTTACAAGCAGAAATACAAATTGTAAAGTCAATGAAGGGGAGGGGATGTGGCAGGGCTCCAGCCAGCTCGATTTTTTTTCCGTCAGCCAATTCCCATTGTCGCGAAAACACTATTCCAGGAGTTAGAGAGACTGAACTGGGACCTTGAAAAACAGGTTTTAATGGGATTATAGTATGCGAAAGGGCACCGACACACATTGTCAACAATCATAACATTAGCAAAACAAACAGTGTGTGGCTTTTATGGCCTTGGACGGCGTCCCCAAGCCGTCTGTAGCTTCCACCAAGGAGCTTTTATCAGATTTTTGTCTGTCAAGGTTGACGGATTGGTTTCAAAATTTTGTCCGTCACACGCAGCAAATTTCCGTGAATTGACGGAAATACGGATGCTGGCTAGAGCCCTGGGATGTGGTGAGGGAAAATAGCAGCATAATTTAATGGAGTTAGTGGTCAGGGTTAGTTGAGGGTTTGCACAGCACACTACTGTTACAGTAGCACACTACTGTAAAACACATCATTATGCTGTTTTGATATAAGGTATAAGCTAGCTCATGGTTAAAAGTGCGCATGCACAATTGCATGGTGTGATGCACCGTGGGTAATATGTCAAATTAAGTTGAATAAAGGCCCTTGGTAATTTTTCTATGTATTGCCATCCGTAATCCAAAATAGCCCTGTTTTTTATGAGTTCCTGGGAACATTAAAATATACGTTAAACTATTTATTTGGAGACAAAAAAATTACACAATTACAGAATAGAAACAACATTTAATACTACGGGTAGAGGTTCACTAGCATCAAAATCATTCGTGTACACTTGGATATCATTACTATAACATGATATTATTACCCACATTTCATCGCAATGTGCATGCACACTACAATCTTTGAACTAACTTATACTCATAGGTACATCTCATGAACACCCATGTTAACATTCAGATTCTATGTTATAGAGTAAATATTGTAAAGAAGTATGAGTGGTGATAGCTGCTATAATTTTGGATTATGAGTTGGGACATGGGTGATCTGAACTGACCTCTGACCCCAAGATTCTCTACGGCACTGGGAACCAAGATCACACTGGCCGCCACCAGTAACTGATCTGGGAACGGGAGGGGAGGGGGGTTAGTAGCTTTTAGCCAGGCATGCGTCATGGCGTCATTTGGACAGTCACGTTTTTCTTAAAATAATAAGAAATTGGACGCACTACACGCCCTTACACTGGGGAGCAGATCCTCTGACGAGCATGAAATTCTGATTGACCAGGCATGCGTCATGGCGTCATTTGGACACACTGTTGTAAAAATAATAGTAAGAAATTGGACGTACAAGATGCCCTGAAGAGGCCCTTACACTGGGGAGCAGATCCTCTGACAAGCATGAAATTCTGATTGACCAGGGATGCTACTAGGTCAATTGTGGTTAAAGTCTTCAACTGTATCATGATAATGATTTTAACTTTAAGTTCTCTAAAAATTTGCACCATGGAAGGTGGATGCCCCCGGACCCACCTACAATGCTTGAACATCACAACTTCACAAATGAGGGTACAAACACTTGCTGCGCGGTTCACCTAGAAATTTGGACTCCCTATAATAAAATCCTAGCTAAAAGCCTAGGATTAGTAGGCCAGGGAATTAGCAAGCACAAGAACTATGCCGCATGCCTTCCCATGGACTGGAAATAGTCTGGGTACAAAACTTATGGAATTTTGTGCATGCACCTTATCACGAGGTTTACCCGTGAGTTCACCATTGGTGAATCTGGATCTCCCTTGTCGGGTTACGTACATAATGTATTTCTATTGTATTTTAGAGATGTGCACCAATTTTTTTTCTCTGCACCTAGAATCTTGGGCTAATTATTTGTGCAGCAGTGCACATATTGCCAAAAACGTAATTTGAGTGCTGCTCCCTCTTCTAACCACAAACACAGACTATTACACTGTAAATTGGTGGTGGACTGCAGGATGGTATAGAATCAGATTCATTGATCAAAGCATGCGGTTTATAGTAATTAATGATAATAAATGTTATACTTTGAAAGTATCATAGTGGAAGGTAGAAAATGGATGATTTAAAGGACAATGAAATTCAATATCTGAAAGACCACATACAGGGATCTACTACATACCAGTATGGTCATCACCAGGGCTCTAGCCAGCTCGAATTTTTTTTCCGTCAGCCAATTCCCATTGTCGCGAAAACTGTGAAAATGTACTTATCAAAGTTCGTAGAATGCCTGATAAGAATGCTTCCAGGAGTGAACTGAGACCTTGAAAAACAGTTCTTTAATGAGATTATCGTATGCGAAAGGTCGCCGACACACATTGTCAACAATCATAACAATAGCAAAACAAATAGTGTTTGGCTTTTAGTAAGTTTTACGGCCGTGGATGGCGTCCCCAAGCCGCCTGTAGCTTCCACCAAGTATTTTTGTCCATCAAGGTTGACGGATTGGTTTTAAATTTTTTCCGTCACGCGCAGCAAATTTCCGTCAATTGACGGAAAAATGAACGCTGGCTAGAGCCCTGGTCATCACCTTACACCACCTCATACACAAGCAGAATCTTTGCAGAGGCATGGATAGTAGGGCTTAGGGGACCAGTGCATCTTTAAAGCTAGCAATGGGAGTATATTCTAGCTTCCTATAGTGTCCTTGTCTAATTTTCTACAGTGGTTTAGAGATATGGAGCAAAATAGTGGCCTTTATAATTCCTTTATTCCTTTATTTAGATACCCTTTAGCCCGTAGGGCTAGTCTTCCAGGGTTCGAACATATACAACACAAACATACATGTAAATATATACATACAAATGTAACAGATAAAAACATTCACAATCATAAAAAAACTATCAACTTGAGAATACATGATGGTAGATTGCCTTTTTAAATTGTGAAATGTTGGGCAGAGATTTGATGTGTGACGGTAGGATATTCCTAGGACATATAAGGTAAACAGTTACTCAAACAACTGGATTGGGAGTGGTCAGATGTATCAGACACCATCCGCTGTCTTTTGTCATTGACTGGACGACAATACAACTTTTAAAACAAAACTATGAAGTGACATGCTAACAATATGAAGACAAATCCAAGACAAGGTTCGAAATTCAATAGAAGACAAAGTCAACACAAATCATCATGGAAGCTAATCTGTGTTGGTAGTAATCATTAATAGTACAATGCTAAACTTTCTTCCAGCACAAATTGGAAATTTTGATCCGTGTGTACTTATGTGTTTAAAGAAAGTTTAGTATTGTACTATGAAGTCAACACAAGGTTGTATGCTAATAAGTCTACTAGCTCCTGAAGATTGTGTATTGCCTGTAGAAAGACTACAGCACTAGGAAAACACAAACACAAACAAACAAACAAACAAACAAACATGACTTACCGACAACAGCATCTTTGGACCTTCTGGCTCGACTGCACAGCAACAGTGTAAAAGACTCCACCTCTCTCGGAAGGTCCCTGCAGACAGGAGAAAACAAAATCTCCAGTTTACTTCTTCATCATTCTTTGTGTACAGTGTAAAGGTAATCATAGTCTGTGTAACGCAAACTCCGCTATCCGGAGCTTGTAGACTCCTCCCCGCGGATAGGCGCGCGGCAATGTACGACGGGCCTGAGAAGCGCAATTAAATAAGGAGGTAATCAGTGCAGTGGTCAAGCTGGTAGAATGTTCGCCTTGCATTTGCTACACTGTGATTTCAATCCGCAACTGAGTCATACCACAGAAAATGGCACATGACAATCTCTCTGCTTAGCACTTAGCACATAGGAAAGGGTATGACAGTCGAACACGCAAGTCGCTACCGGCGGAGTTGTTCTCTGCTGTCTGTAGTGATTGCACAAAGATGTGTGGCCCAGGGGTACAGAAATGGAGATGAACATCCCCCTATGCACCATCTTGTGCTGAAAGAACTTTTTAAAGTGTAAAGGAACAAGATTAGAAAGGAAAAAACAACCATGATTTATAGATGTCTATACAATCTGAGTTTCTGGGTTCGAATCCCTAGCAGGCCCCACTGTTGTGCCTTTGGGAAAGGCATTTAGCTTCTACTTTCTTTATTTACTTATAATAGGTGAAAATGAGTACATGTACCTAGCTTTTGTGAACGACATCCGCTGGGACATAAAGCCATAAAGGCCTATATTTGAGGACAGCCACACCTCAAGCACATCAAAGAACACACACACTTATTGAAAAGTGTAGGGGTCCTTCCTGGTCTGGTTTTACAAAGCTTGACTATTTACCTAGTACTTAGTGTGTTATGTATTTTACCAGCTCTGAAAAAAAAACACAAACTGTACAAACCTGGTGTGTTACACCTGAATCTTGTTTACACTTATTAATAACAAACAAACACTCACTCGAACACAAACTCCTCCGACCACAGAGGGTTGGGCCCCTCGCGCATCTGTGTCCTGGCTGCGTGCACGTCGTGCAGGGACAGCATGCAGTAAGGGTGAGGTAGGTGCTTCACGGGCAGGTTACGGGCGTCCAGAACGTTCACGCTCAGGCTGCGCAGCTGCTTGACCCGCTTGGCGTTGAGAGGCGACTGCTTGTTGCTCGGCTGGGTGCAGAACTGCCGCATGGCCAGGATCCATTCCTGTAGGTACAGAGTGTACAATGTATCATTGAAGCTCTTTCAACACAAAGGTTAGGCATATATTGTGTTTGAAGAAAGTTTAGCAGTGTAATAGTTTGGAATGTTAGAGAAGATTTGCCGAGTGTGATATTGGATAACTAGTTTAATATTCAGATATTATTAAGTATTTGTTCATCTATTTTTGTAATACTTCTCTATTTGCGCCGACAGCACCATCCAGTCTAACTAAAGGATACTGATTAATTGATGAATGGATTGATACACAGTTAAGGTCTAAAGTAGGCAGTTTAAGTAACTATTTCTCCTCACCTTTGCCAGCTCTGCTGTGTCAGCACACAGGTATGTTGTAGTGACATCATTCAGCGCTCGTACAACAGTCTGGAAACAGTTGGGTCTGGACAGGAAGAAACAAACATGGAATCACACAGAAGAAGGGATTGTTAGTATTTTCGTAAAATGTGCTTACACAGTAGCACGAACTCTGCTGTCCAGGGCTGTAACTGGCCCCTTTTGTTTATTTGTATTTTATTAAAATTCACCACACCAGTGGAAGGGTTGGGGGAACAGGTGGTGACACCTTTGCTGGCCCTCGCCCCGACATAAAAATACAATAGTTACAGCAGACTAAGATTAATAAAAGACGACATAATCAATCAATCAATCAATCAGACTACCGAGCCCTTAAATCCTGGCAGGAGGCGCACTTACATGCAGTAGACCAGGTACAGAGGTTATCAGATATAAAGTGACTTCTGAATCTATCGACAGTAGATTTCACAAGTAGCTGTTTGAAAGACAATAAGTCGGACCCCGTTACCGGGCTATTAACAAAGCAGTTAAGTTATTGATGTGATAAAATTTTAGTACGATGGCTGGTGTGGAGTTGTGGGAAGAGCGGAGGAGTCTGTCAGTGTCGGCCATTGTTTGAATTTGGGCTGACCAAACATATGCATCACACTCACACCATTCAAGTACCCATCTCTTGAAAACTAAGATACAAACAAGAGTATTTGTTCATAGAATACTATACCTACAATGTATCAGTACCTGAGCCAACTTGTTTTTATTTTGCCCACCCAATCAGTCACTTTTGACCAAAACTCCAATCAGGCATCCTCTGGTTGAAACGTTGTTATCATTAATAAAATCTTTACATAAAGAACACATTAAGGAGAAGAATAGTGCCATACCTTCCAAACAGACTCTCATGTACTGGGTAAATTGAAGCATAGTTCAAGTCGATCAGACCCTTTGGTTTTGTTCTCTGTGGAAAATATACATTTGATAGACTTAAACTAGTCTCTTGATGGGCTGATTAGAAAACACAATCATGTGTCATTTAAACATCTACATGTAGCTCATATGGCCTAGCCTTACAACACCAAAATTCAACATTTTATTATATTCAAAAACATATACAAAAAATGAAACGAAATCAAATCAAATCAAATCAAATATCATTATCATAATATGATCGTCTTATTTAAATACAAGACACATACACAATTCTGCTAATTTTTTTAGTCTTCTGTTAGTGACCATTAGAAATCATGCTTTGACAAAAAATAAGTAAGACTTTACCAACCTTCTCATTCTCAAAGTAGTAGACATGCTGCTCTGTGCCATTCAAAATGAAGAACAAATTCTTCCACTTTTTGCTACGATGACCTGAAAAATAAAGACTCCATGTTACTGTTACTGTTGACTGGTAAAATCAAATACAAGTAAAATGTAACTTATCTTGTTAAGACTTAAGGGATGTCAAAGATTTTCTATAAAAAAAAACCTCAATCTATAAACTGTTCATAGAGTCATTTCATATCATATCGTTTCTGTCCGTCAATTTTGATCATTGTAAAATCAGCTTCAGCTTTGCCTTAGCAGTCCTATACCAGAATGACAGTCAGTGACACATAGGTAACATCTATAACCTGATTCAGGTCTGCCTCTGAGTTGCAGGGTTCTTTTCTGCATGCATGTCTGCTTTTCTTAGACATAAGACTAGCTATCAATTCTTGTTGCAAAGACAACAGAGACAATTAGCAGAGTGCTTGTCTTTTTTTGCTGATGATTCCATCAGGTTTTGCATGTGTATCCTTTAGTCATATATTGGAATCGCAATAGAAAATTGTTCAAGTATGTGTCTACGGTATGACAGAGCTTTGTGAGTGTGGCCATGACAGACATGCAAAAGTGTACAATATTCATAGCTTCAGGAAAATTTCCCTAGTTCCTTCCTAGCACGTATAGTGGACAGTGGGCTACAGACCAGCAGTAGAAAATTAAATCTATCTTTCTTGTTAAGGTACCCTTTCTTGAAGATGGTGTCTCTGAGTTACAAGGTTCTTTCCTGCATGTCTGCCTTTTTTCGACATGAAACTACCTAATATCGATTCTGGTTGCATAGACAACAGAGATAAGTAATCTACCTTTTTTGCTGAGGTACCCCTTCTTGACAATGGTGTCTCTGAGTTACAAGGTTCTTTCCTGCATGTCTGCCTTTTTTCGACATGAAACTACCTAATATCGATTCTGGTTGCATAGACAACAGAGATAAGTAATCTACCTTTTTTGCTGAGGTACCCCTTCTTGACAATGGTGTCTCTGAGTTACAAGGTTCTTTCCTGCATGTCTGCCTTTTTTCGACATGAAACTACCTAATATCGATTCTGGTTGCATAGACAACAGAGATAAGTAATCTACCTTTTTTGCTGAGGTACCCCTTCTTGACAATGGTGTCTCTGAGTTACAAGGTTCCTTTCTGCACATCTGCTTTCGTCAGACATGAAACTAGCTATTGATTCTGGTTGCATAGACAACAGAGATAAGTAGTAGAAAATCAACCTTTTTTGCTGAGGCACCCCTTCTTGACAATGGTGTCTTAAGGTTCTTTACATCATGTCTGCTTTCCTTAGAAATGAAACTACATGTAGCTATCGACTCTGGTTGCATGGACCAGAATACAGAGTACTTATGTATTGAGTGGACAGTGGGTCACAGATCAGTAGTAGAAAATGTACCTTTTTTGCTGAGGTACCCCTTCTTGACGATGGTGTCTCTGAGTTGCAAGGTTCTTTTCAGCACGTCAGCTTTCGTCAGACATGAAACTAGCTATAGACTCTGGTTGCATGGACCAGAATACAGAGTACTTATGTAGAAAATGTACCTTTTTTGCTGAGGTAGCCCTTCTTGACGATGGTGTCGCTGGGCTGTGTGATGATACAGGACCCCGTAGACCGCGCCCGCACGCTCTGGTAGATGTCCTCATCGTTTAACGAGTTCAGCCGACTTCTCTGTAAAAGGGAAAGTGATATTGATCCAGATTAGCAAAGTGAAAGTGACATGTGTATTTGAAACCTTGTATATCAAAGTTTATTCAAACATTATCAGTTCTCCGTGAACAGTTTCATCAGGTTGGTACGTCACTGAATAAAGAGACTCTTTTTACACAAACGGTCACCAAAACGTCGGTGAGAATAAAGCATCGGTTGTGTAAAAAGAGTCTCTTTATTCATTATCAGTTCTGTTCCTATATACACTTGTTCAAAGAGGCGAGAAGATGTTGACCATCCTGCTAGCTTAGCACCTTCAAATAGTTAAACTGTATCTTGTTGTTTCTGCATATGTCTGTTATGTCTGTTATCAGTGACCTGTACCTAGCCTGTCGAGTTATGAACGCACAATAAAGATCTTTCATTCATTCTTCTTAATTGATACAGTTTAGCTCACTGGTGCAGTTACTGAGTGGGTAGAGTGTTCGCCTTGCATTTGGTAGATCGTGAGTTTGATCCCCGGCCGAGTCATACCAAAGACTTTAAAAACGGTACATGCTGCTTTCTCTGCTTTAAGCACTTAGCAATCGGGAAAGAGTATGGAAGTTGAACACATGCCACTAAAGTGGACTACCCCCAGCTGTAGGGATTGCACAAAGCTGTGTGGCCCAGGGCTACTGAAAGAGATGGGTGCCGCCCTATGCACCATCAGGCATGGGAAGGACTTCTTTTAACTCTACTTTACAGAAGCAACTTAAAACAAGCTATGCCTAGAATTCTGGGTAAAAGTTGGGGTTGTAAACTTTAACCTGGAAAACATCACACCGATACACATTGAAGTAAGAAGTGCAAATGACAAGTTTAAGGAAAAAAAAGATAATCATTGCAATAACACAAAAATCAATCTTCTGTCCTTCATGACCCACCTTGTTTGGGACCGGCTCCCCCAGTGTGTATCCCTCCACAATTTGCTCTGTTTTGTAGTGTTTGATGATGTCGTCAAGACTAGAAGGGATGAAAGGAGAAAATATAAAATTTCCACAGGAAACTAAAAATTTGAGCAGGGTTGTGTAGCATATCGGCAGGATGTCTGACTCTAGGTACAAATCCAATTATAAAATGTATATGGAGCTTAACTTAACAGAAATGACAACACAAACCAGTGCAATAGTAAATCATATGCCATGCTATGACTTTCCTCACTTTATATTACATGTAATAGAGTTACAGTAAGTTCCCTCATGGTTACCCTTATCATGCCAATGTTTTACTCTACATTTTCAAAATGTCACCGTGGAAGGGCGAAGACCATCCTCCAAATTGGTTGTTAGCTACCTTGCCATAACCATAATGCTAAAATAAAATCCTGGCTAGAACCCTGGAGAGACGTACGTTGCATAGTGCCTAGTGGTGTCCCCCCAACTCAAACTGGTGGATGTTTAATACCTTGTTCAATAATTATTCTGATAACAGCATAAAGACGTATGATGC
>NC_049980.1:31230154-31237452 GCF_000003815.2 Branchiostoma floridae | reverse complement strand
ACAAGCAGAAACAACATGTTTGCATCACGGGGCTAAACTACGCTGGTATCCAGACGTAATATAGCTACAGAGTGTCTTAGGTCACTTTTCGCGAAGAGGAGAGAAGAGACTCGGGAGCTATATTACGGCTGGATACCAGGCTAGTGTCCGCCCATCTCGAACTCATCATGGTTCTGCCTCGTGATGCGGAAACGCTGGATCATGTTGTTGTGACAAGTAGACTTAATATCGTTATGATAATTATTCTGACAACAGCAGAAGAGAGACGTACGTTGCATAGTGGTGCCCGCCCATCTCGAACTCCTCGTGGTTCTGTCGTGTGATGCGGAAACGTTGTATCATGTTGTTGCTGCGGAAGAAGAGGGAGTAATCCCCGGGGGACGAGTCGCTGGGACGGATCAGGAATGCCGAGTCTGGGGCATCTGGGCAAAAAAAAATCAGTCATCAATCTTCTGTGAATAGTTAGAGAGAGAAACAAAAATAATCTATTTGTAAAACATAGCAGCTTATAGGCTGAATTGTGTGATACATTACAAGTATATTAGAATACATTACAAGCTCGCTTAAAATCTTTAAACAGACAAATAAGATATATTTAAAAGACTCAAAACAGCAACAACATTCTACGCTAAAAAGGCATTCAATGGGGTTACATGTGTTCAGATGTCCATTAACATGTTCACGTTTCACGAGGCATAGAAGGCGAGAGTTTTTGTGTGTGCGTGCCTGCGAAGCTGGTGTGTTACGCCAAACGGCGGTTATACAGGCTATATAGCTACAGATACAGAATTAAAGAGACTCTTTTTTTTACACAAACATGTTTTATTTCCAACCAACGTTTCAACCTTCTTCAGGGCGATTCTGTCTGGTTCACTGAGATGACGGGGGCTACAGACTCACGATGTACAGCACTATTACCACACGTGAAATAGTCATGGTGGTAAATCATACGATGTTTGTGACTAGGCCCTAACCTAAGGCAGCTTAACTGGTTAATATATGAAACAAACAGAGAAAAAGATACCTGACAAGAGCTGTGCTGCTTTCTCTTTAGTGATGGTGCCGTGAAACCACCTGGAAAAAAACATGCACATGATATCAGACGAGATCACAAACACAGCAAGGTTTGTGATCAAATATCAGATACAAATGTAGGACTGCACACTGTATTTCAAAGGGACATACACCTCTACTGAGGTTCAATTAAGTACAGGTTAGGTAGGCAAAGGCAGTCCCATAGCTGTTTTGAGGCCTTGGGGAAAGAGGTCTAGGGCTTTAGTATTGGGAAGTGGAGCCCAACCATCTACTTCAACAACCTTTTACCTCCCTAACCGAAGTTAGGTACCCATTTTTACATCTAGGTAGAGCGAGGAAAGTCATGCAAAGGGCGCAACATCTGTGGCATTTCAGGGGATTCAAACCCAGTACCTCTTGTTTCTGGGCCAAACACCCCAACCATTACACCAAAACGATGCCAACAGTACTGCAGACTTTAAGGTACGTTACAAGGACCATGGACCGACCAACCTCTTACAAAAATCCTGCATTTTACCGAACCTCCAAGTAGATGTCCCGGGAGGCCACGAATCGTTAGGTTTTTCCAGCTGCACATTTCTATAATAAACTACTTCCCTAAGAGAAAAGCAACGATATGGCCTCGTGCAACATTTCATGCTTGAAACTACGTCTTACCACAGCAGAGTGTGCTCCACATACTGCAATGCCTGGATCATATTCGACAGTCTACAAGTACTGCGTACGTTCCCGGCAACACAACGTTTATACCTCCCGAGCCTCCGGGCCACAGGAATGTCTATTACCTTTGATTACTGCCTTAGTGGCAATCACTGATGTCATTTGAGAGGAAAGAGGTTTGCGACAGGAAGTACGCCCATTTGAGTGCCATCTGCATGTCTTTGTAATTTCCTGTATCTAATGATGCTAGTGCAGCGTGAGTGCCGGCACGACTGACAGAGGAAATGGGATTTGATATCGCTGCTGTTCAGCTATTAATGTGATTAGTGGGATCCTACTGTGCTGCCTACCCATACAAGTGAAAAACAAACTGATACTGTAAATGCAATTAAGTTCGCGGGGATTTACTTTCGCAGTAGCGGGAAAATGAAGCTTTCGCGATGGTTTTAAGTTTGCTGTAGTGCCATAGACTGTAGTCACATAGTGTACTAGTAATGGAAAAATGTTCGCGGTGGTTTTAAGTTTGTGGTGAATTGGCAACGCGGAAACCGCCAACATAAAACCATCACGAACATTTCTGCATTTACAGTTGTAATGGGGAGTAAAATTATGCAGAACTGGTTTATTGTGGTATTAGAAAAACACTTTTTTGTATTGTAATTCTTCAGCTTTTAATGTAATTACTGGGATCCTACTGGGCTGACTACCCATGTACAAGTGAAAAACAATTTGATAATGGCCGTGGATAGTAAAAGGAAACAGAACTGGTTTAATGTGGTATTAGAAAGACACACTTTCTTGTATCATAATTCTTACTTCAGGACAAGAACTGGTAGATACTGTCAATCTGTATCCAGTTTTTCTCCATTGTAAATTCATGGCACCACAAGTAAGCATTTACATTGAAATCACCACTGTACTAAATTTATGTATTATTTCAACTGCAAACTTTAAACATTGAAAACGTCCTTTCCACCTATAATGCAACATTAATGTATGAATTTACAGTACACTGGAATGAAACTGAATGTAATCTAATATCAAAAACATCAATTTGAAAGTGATTGAAAGCACATCTGCTGACTTTTGCCAAATGTCAACTTACAGTAAAAATATGCAAACCTCTGAAATCTAAACCTAAAACAAAAACTTTGGCCAATCATATCATATCAAATGAATGAAGACAAAAGGAAGTACTCACTCCTTTCCTTCATGAGGATCGGCATAAAAATCCTGTGTCAGAGAGAAATGCAAAAGTCATGAAATTGTCAACATTTTTCCATTCTTTCTAATGTAAAAAATCATCAGCACTGAAGTGTGGCTGTTTTCATTTAACTTTTTTTTTTCTAAGGACTGAATTGCAGTTATAATATCACTATTAATTACACACTACAAAACAGATATTTGACTGTGTGTCTAAATACAATTCAAACTAAAATTAAGAAACGTCTTCAAAATCTTGTAATCATCAATCAACTGTAAATTTAATAAAGAAAAATGATGACACCAAAAATGTGGAAATCCTACCAGTTCTTCTACGAGGTCCCTGATGACCAGTCCACTCTCGTTGGTTCTCTGGGAGGTGACCCACAGCCAGCCTCCGTCCATCGTGTTATGGACCATGAACACATCGCTCTTCTCAAAACTAACGTGGAACAGAAAAGTCATTGTTCAGAGGAGTAAAGAATATATACTGTAAATGAATTAAGTTCAAGGGGATTTAATTTCGCAGTAGCGGGAAAAATGACTTTTCGCGGTGGTTTTAATTTTGCGGTAATACCTTCGACTGCAGTCTAATTAAGTTCGCGGTGAAGTGGTCGCCGCGAAAATCGCGAACATTAATCCACCGCGAACATTTCTGCATTTACAGTATTCTATATTTATGCAAGAAATAGGTTTATTGTTTTCAGGGTTGGACAAGTCCAATAGTCCGATTGTCCCTGACAAGTGATAGTGCTGATTGGGCAAGTGCATGCCCTAACCCACTTGTCCAATCGGGCAAGTAAGATTTCCATGATTGTGATTTTGATATACTCGCTACTATTGCATTATCAACACAGAAGACTAGAGTCAATGATAAAAGATTCCATTACTAGAAGTTAAAATACATGAAAAATGTCATTTAGATTTCGGGCAAGTAAAAAGTTTGTTCAGGCAAGTAAATCTTTTATGTTCTTGCCTGATAGGACAAGTGAATTTTAGAAAACTTGTCCAACCCTGGTTTTATGAACTCCTTTTAGCTGTCGCAGTTACATGCAGGAGCTACTCTTCCAGGAGTAACAAAACTACACAGAAAACCTGAACACTAAGCATAACATACACAACATATAACGACATCCTACAATTAAAAATACTAACAATCATCATATAAAATATCATAAAAACGCATGTGACTTATTGAGTACCTCATGTGCCGTATGTTGAGCTTTGCATGTGTTTCACTAGCTGCTGTTTAAACGGGTTATCTAGGTGTAACTGTTAATCATCAAATTAGTCTTACATATTGTGAATTCACAAGGCTAGTATGACATCATCGGAAGAAACGTCATCTTTTGCGAGGAAACAAATGGAGAAAAAGCTTTCTTTTCATTGTTCGTAAGAAGTGTATATGTTTAATGCAACAATGAAATAGATTAGTCTTTCAAACCCTGTTTCAAAAAAGCTTACATGATGTCATAGTGAGGAAAAACGTCATCCTTTTAAGGAAACTATTTGGGGAAAAGCTATTCATTGTGTGTTAGGAATATGCTAAATATAATTTTCAAATAGTCTCATTTTGTACTTCACAAAGCTAAAATGGCACAACTAGGAGACAACAACATCTTTTCAAAGAAATAATTCAAGAAAAAGCTCTTTATGGTGTGTACGTTGTATGTTTAATTCAACAATCAAATAAGATTAGTCTTTCAAATCATGCTTCTCAAAGCTACATTGACGTCATAACCAGGAGAAAAACAAACGTCATTTAGGGAAAAGCCATTTATTGTGAGAATTTCTTACAAATATTTTGAATATAAGTTTCAAGTAGTTTTTTACATTATGCTTCTCAAAGCTAATATGGCATTGCCAAGGAACTTATAGTTAAAAACTTGTCATCCTTTGTAAGATGTTAAATAGAACAATGAAATAGACTAGTTTTTTAAATCATGCTTCAAAAAGCTGCTATGATGTCACAACAAGAGAACATGTCATCTTTTAAAGGAAACTATTTTGGGAAAAGCAAAAGTGTGTTATGAATATGCTAAATATAATTTTCAAAAATATTGTGCTTCCCAAAAATAATTATGGCACAACCGGAAGGAAACATATAATTATTCTTTTCAAGGAAATAATTTCTAAATATAAATTAAACTACAATTTTGAAATTACTTGATTTAAAGATTTAAAAAAACAGCTATTCTATGTGTATGAAGTATCATAATGTAATACTTAATAGCTTAGACTGTCTTTCATGTTGTGTTTCTTAAAGCTACTATGATAACCCCAAAAAAATGTTATCTTCTATTTAGGAAACATTTTGGGGAAAAGCTATTCATTGTGTGTTAGTAAAATTTTCAAATAGTCTTATTCTTTTATATCGTGCTTCTCAAATCAAATATAGCATTACCAGAAGAAAATGTCATCTTTACAAGAAGCATATCGTTGGAAAAGCTCTTCATCCTTTGTAAGAAGTATGTTTAATGCAATAATCAAATTATAGATTAGTCTTTCAATCATGTTTTTCAAAGCTGCTATGATGTCATGAGGAAAAATTGTCATCTTTTTAAGGAAATCCTTTGGGGAAAGCTAAATCTTTCCTTGTACATAATTTTCAATGGTCTTTTATATCATGCTTCTCAAATCTTAAAGCTAATATGGCTTAACCAGAATAAAATCTTTTCTAGGAAATAATTTGGGAAAAAGCTATTCATCTTTGGTAAGAATTGTGATTATCAAGATTTCTGTCTTTCTCAATGCCAATATGGCAGAACCAGAGGAACCTATCCTCGGAAAAGCTATGCACGTTTTGTATGAAGCATGTTTAATGCAATGATTAAAACAGATTAGTCTTTCAAATCTTGTCTCGCACAGCTGCTATGACGTCATCGGAAGCAAATGTCGTCAGTTAAAGGAAATTATTTCCCGGTAAAACCTCTTCATCATGTGTAAGAAATATTCCCATGTTTACTAAGTAGACTGGTTCTTTCTGCTATTTCCGGGCCCACGTTGTGAAAATATGTCAGGTATGAGCACAGCCATGCTACAGGCATCTAAGGTTATGCATTATGTTACAGGGCTTTAAAAAATACAATGTTCTGCAGGACAGTTTTTCAACAAATGATTTTTTTCATGGTACCAAGTTCCCCAAATCGAGGTGTTCAAATCAAAAACTCGTTTTTCCCTAGAACTATCGTAGAGTGGGAATCATTACCGCCAAGTACTACACGTAAAAGAGCATCTCCAAATTCATTAGATAGCTTTTAACAGTGCTTAACGCTAAATGTGCAGAGGTTGAGTGAGACAGGAAGTTCAGAGTAATATAAACGGCTGCTGCTGCGCCACGTGCCTGCAAAGCTGGTGTGCTAATTTTACGGAAGGGCAGTCATACCGCTTATACAGCTACAAAATCTGGTGTGTAATATGCTGAAGGGCAGTTACACCAGCTGTAGAGATACAGAAGCTGGTGTGTTATACCGGATATACAGATATATAGAAGCTGGTATATTACGAAGGGCAGTTAAACCTTCTCTACAGATGCTGGTATGTCACACCGTAGGGCGGGTATACCGGCTATCTAAGATACAAACACAGAAGCTGGTATGTTATACCGACTATAGATACAGGTACAGAACTTCAGAAGCCAGTGTGTTACGCCAAAGGGCAGTAATTCCGGCTTTACAGATATATAGAACCTGGCGTGTTAACATGTTACACAAAGGGCTGTTATAACGACTACCTTAGATACAAACACAGAAGCTGGTATTTATGCCAAAAGTAGGGTTATACCGACTATAGATACAGATACAGAAGAATATTTGGTAGAGGAAAGCTGCAAGGTTGAAACCTACCTGAGTTCATCTGTGTCAGGCACTCTTGTGTAGGGCAGGATGGCACGGACTAGTCTACGACTCTGTACAGGCTGGAAACAGACACAAAATACACTTATTATACCTACAGTGTAACGATTGGCTTCTTTACAACTTGAACCAATAATTACAGATCTCGCTCTTTCATAAAATATCCAGGAAAAGAAATTACCTTCAAAAGCAAAAAAAAAAGAAAAGAAGTAATGATGATATTTCCACTGTGGCTTTTTGTTATAGCTTTTGTGGTGATGACTTATTCATTGCCAATTCATGACACCCTTAATATGAGTTTCTAATGTGTTACTACAGTACAATAGCATTGTTTCAACCAAAACTAAAGAAACCTGGAAAGCCTCATTCTTTCCCCTCCTGGCCGAGGAAAGAAACATGTTGTGTTTCCTGTTTCCTGACCTACCCTAGAAAAACTTGCCCACCCTAGACTTCTTTTAGTGGAGTCACATAGTTTCCAGTTATAATTTTTATTCAGCCTGCTTCCTATCAAGTAAAAAAAATGCTTGTCCTATCCAATGAGGAAAA